>NW_013569203.1:10360-11081 GCF_000499745.2 Eimeria mitis
CGCACCGGTACACTATCTGTGCACTGCCTGTCTACAAACTCCCGCGGCCTACAGTACTGGCTGTTTGTTTTTTGTCCTTAAAAGCAAAGCCAAGTTAGCCACAACCACGTAGACAACAACGAAAAATAACAAAAAGAGAAAGAGTAATAGGAGCAGCTGTAACACCTACTCCATCCAAGAAGAAGGAAGGGGTACCACAGGAAAGCTCCTCTGCAAAAAGCATTTGAACCTGCACAGCTGCGTGTCGTGGGACTTCGAATTTTTCAGCTAAGTTTTTCAAATAACTCAAATAGGCGTCACCCCCTGTGCCGTGACGCGCGTACGTGGGCCACTCCGCCACATACAACACCACCAGCGCATACCAAGCCTGTAGCGTTGGGTCCATCCGCAGCATCGTACACAACTCCTTGCGGTACGTGTGCGGGTCGGGGCCTGCAAGCACAGCGCACAAAGCAATCATCCGTTAGATAAACAAAAGGAGGGAAAAGAACCTATAAGGCATCTACGCAAACGCAACCAAACTATATATACAAACAAAAGCAAATGCATAAAAGAGAGGCGAGGGAGAGCTGAGACGTCAACCTTACGAAAAAACGCTGAAGTCAGACAAAAGCGTACAATTGGCCATTACATGCATACCAAATGATGCAAATGCACTATATATATATATATATATATATATATATATATATATATATATATATATATATATATATATATA
>NW_013569204.1:0-255 GCF_000499745.2 Eimeria mitis
AGGCTATTGGAATAGGCTGAGCATTTATTCCTCGGCTTGCTGCTAGCGTATTGAAGTGAGTTGGTCAAGCAACCAATTGTGGATGTGAGATTCTCCGATTCGAATTTTGCTACGTCTGCCGTCTGTTCAGGAAGTGTGTAGTTCGGCACACAAAGGTTGGCTTTCTCGTCAACTGCGTATACAACATATATGATTTGCGCCGCTCGTGCAGTCGGAAGGTTCGACCGCTACTGGGACTCTAGCAAGAATTTTGTG
>NW_013569204.1:509-621 GCF_000499745.2 Eimeria mitis
ACTTCAGTGATTACACCTGAGTTTTGGGGTGAGTGGCAGAGCCATGTGGGGTTTCAGGCTTTTCTTTCAACAGTCGATACACGTGACCAGCGCACAACTGGCAGGCTGATAC
>NW_013569205.1:0-124 GCF_000499745.2 Eimeria mitis
GTCTACAGTGCTTTAGAAGGACGGGCACTGTGCACACCGGTGTGCGCTTTGGATAAAAAAAAAAAGACAGTGCGCCGGGTTCCGCGTCGACGGCATGCGCACAGCGATTGACGATAGGTCCTGT
>NW_013569205.1:224-361 GCF_000499745.2 Eimeria mitis
AAGTGCACGACGGAAGCGCAGGGTTCCGCGTCGACGGCATGCGCACAGCGATTCACGGTACGTCCTCTGTTCGAACGCGTGGAATATGTTGGCGACGGGTTCAGCGTGGCAGTGGCGGAGGGGCTGTTTGACGGGTG
>NW_013569205.1:564-711 GCF_000499745.2 Eimeria mitis
GGGACATTGAGATTTGTTTATTTGGGTTCGGAGAACTGGAGGACAGGCGGAGAAGCCAGGTGTAGGGAACCCTGGCCTAAGCTCACGTCGTTGTTTTTGTTGCACCAGGCAGTAAGCATGTTTGCATATCGCCTTGCTTATATGTTC
>NW_013569206.1:0-138 GCF_000499745.2 Eimeria mitis
TCCTTTGTCACCTTCACGCTCAGCACGTTCGGCCTCCTCCTTCGTCAAAGGGCCATACACAACCTCCTAAACTGCTGCTGCTGCTGCTGCTCCTGCGTCTGCAGGCGTTGCTGTTGCTGCCTTTGGTGGTGGCGGTGG
>NW_013569206.1:238-711 GCF_000499745.2 Eimeria mitis
GTGCTGCTCCTGCGTCTGCAGGCGTTGCTGTTGCTGCCTTTGGTGGTGGCGGTGGAGCGGTTTTCGAGGGTTCTGCTGCAGCAGCCTTGGGCGGCGGCCGTGCAGGAGGCGGGCCTGCTGCCTTCGCCTTCCCTGCAACCTCTGCAGCCTCCCCCTTGCCTCCTTTGTCACCTTCGCGCTCAGCACGTTCGGCCTCCTCCTTCGGCAAAGGGCCATACACAACCTCCGCGCCCGCTGCTGCTGCTGCTGCTGCGTCTGGAGGTGTTGTTGTTGCTGCCTTTGGTGGTGACGGAGGAGCGGCTTTCGAGGGTTCTGCTGCAGCAGCCTTGGGCGGCGGCCGTGCAGGAGGCGGGCCTGCTGGCTTCGCCTTCCCTGCAACCTCTGCAGCCTCCCCCTTGCCTTTTTTGTCACCGCTACGCTCAGCACGTTCGGCCTCCTCCTTCGTCAAAGGGCCATACACAACCTCCTCCGCT
>NW_013569207.1:0-146 GCF_000499745.2 Eimeria mitis
CTATAACTACCTTGATTGAGCACAATATCCTACAAAGTTATGCAGTATACATTAATATTTCGGCAATTATCTTCACGCAACTAGTTTCCCAGAGCTATAGCGTATATGTATCTCGAACGCCTTGGCACTACTGGTGCCTGCTGACC
>NW_013569207.1:445-620 GCF_000499745.2 Eimeria mitis
CTCCTTTCAATTTGTTCGAAGCTATATTTGGGCGTCGGGATCGTGGCTTCGAACCGACAGCATTTTCATGATCTGGCATCACAAGACAGTTGTGTGCCGGCGTTTAGCTTTGCGTTAAAAACACACATGAAGGCCGCACATTTGTTTTTATGGTCCTCCTATTCCGCCGCCGCAT
>NW_013569208.1:0-159 GCF_000499745.2 Eimeria mitis
TGGGATGCCCAACAACCTGACGTGCCAATTCCCACCTTCTGGACCAGAGCGTACGATGATGCATTGTCTTTTTTGCAGCACTATTGACGTGACCAGAGCTCCGCTCTTAGCAGGAAACCAGCCGACTCCGCGGCCGCAACGTCAGTGAAAATAAATGCA
>NW_013569208.1:507-620 GCF_000499745.2 Eimeria mitis
ACACTGCGTCTGCTGCTGAGAAGCAGGCGCGCACGCACATCTTAATACATTCTGTGTAGAGAGTCATAGCTATTCCGAGCCAGCTATTGCGGCTTTGTGGGAGTAGAGCCAAG
>NW_013569209.1:0-385 GCF_000499745.2 Eimeria mitis
TATATATATATATATATATATAATATTTATAAACACTTATAATATATAAATATATAGAATATATAAATATATAGAATATATAAATATATAAATATGTAAATATACAAATATATAAAAATATAAAAATATAAAAACAAAAATATAAAAACAAAAATATATAAAGATACAAATGTATAAAAATATAAAAATAAAAATATAAAGAGAAAATTACGTAAAAATATAAATATGAGAGTATAAACAAATAAAAAATATAAAAAATAAAAAAATAAATAAAAATAAAAAAATAAAAAAAGATAAAAGTATACAAACAAATGTATATAAAAACATAAATACAAAAGCACATAAATATAAAAAAAAAAAAATAAAAAAAAAAAAAAAAAAAAAA
>NW_013569209.1:438-1682 GCF_000499745.2 Eimeria mitis
AAAAAAAATAAATAAATAAATAAAAAAAATAAAAAAAATAAAAAAAAAAAAAATATATATTTGACCTGATAACCAACTAAGAGTCTCCTTTTTGATTGCTGCAGCAGCAGCGAATGAACTGTCTCCTCGTTGCTGGGGAGAGACAGCAGCACAGCAGGCCCCATACGCTGCTGCTGCTGCTGCTGCTGCTGCAGCTGCAGCAGAGACACGTGAGGCCCGTGTGCAGCTATTAGTTCGCTGCAGCAACAGCAGCAGCAGCAACAGCAGCAGCAGCAACAGCAGCAGCAGCAGCAGAGCAGCAGCAGCAGCAGCAGAGCAGCAGCAGCAGCAGACACAAAAGCAACAAAAAAGAAACATTTGCTGCTGTTGCTATACACTGAAACACAGAGAAAAGATAAACAGTAAAGAGGGAGGAGACAGAAGGAGACAGAAGAGACAGGAGACAAAAGGAGACAGAAAAAAGCAAAAAAAAAAAGAAACAAGAAAAGGAGACAAAGAAGCAGAAGAGAAAGGATAAGAGAGAAGAAAGGAGAAAGAAAAAGAAAGGGAAAAAAGAAAAAAGAAAAACAAAAATACAAAAAGGAAAGACAAAGAATAAATAGAAACAAATAAAAACGAAAAAAAAGAAAAATAAACAAAACAAATAAAAAAAACAAAAGAAGAACAAACAAGAGTAAATAAAAGAAAAAAAAACAAAAAAATAAAAATAAAAAAATAAAAAAAATAAAAAAATAAAATACTTTTTGTTTGCTATTATGGAGACAATTGCTTCGGCGGGGGACAAAGAAAAATCAAAAAGAAATTTAGGTCGATCAGCAGATAAAGAATAACAAAAAATACAACCAGAAGATGAACCTATAAATAAATAAAAAAAAAGAAAAAGAAAATAAAAATAAAAATAAAAATAAAAATAAAAATAAAAAGAAAAAGAAAAAAAAAGAGAAAAAAAATAGTTATAAAAGTAAAAAAATACACAAAAAAATGATGAAATTATAAAAAAAAGAAAAAATAAAAAAAGAAATTTAGGTCGATCAGCAGATAAAAAAAACAAAAAATACAACCAGAGGAAGAACCTATAAATAAATAAAAATAAAAAGAAAAAGAAAAATAAAAATAAAAATAAAAATAAAAAAGAAAAATAAAAAAAAATAGTTATAAAAGTAATAAAATACATCAAAAAATAATAAAATTATAAAAATAAAAAAAAAAAAAAAAAAAAAAAAAAAAAAAAAAAAAAAAAAAAA
>NW_013569209.1:1782-2059 GCF_000499745.2 Eimeria mitis
GAGAAAAAAAATAGTTATAAAAGTAAAAAAATACACAAAAAAATGATGAAATTATAAAAAAAATAAAAAAAAAAAAAAAGAAATTTAGGTCGATCAGCAGATAAAGAATAACAAAAAATACAACCAGAAGAAGAACCCATAAATAAATAAAAAAAAAGAAAAAGAAAATAAAAATAAAAATAAAAATAAAAATAAAAATAAAAAGAGAAAGAAAAAAAAAGAGAAAAAAAATAGTTATAAAAGTAAAAAAATACACAAAAAAATGATGAAATTATAA
>NW_013569209.1:2324-2435 GCF_000499745.2 Eimeria mitis
TATTTATAAAATAAACAAACAAATAAAAAACAAAAACAAATAAACAAATAAACAAATAAACAAAAAGAAATAAACAAAAAAGCAAAAAATTAAACAACCAAACACACAAAG
>NW_013569209.1:2535-2968 GCF_000499745.2 Eimeria mitis
AATATTTATAAAATAAACAAACAAATAAAAAAACAAAAACAAATAAACAAATAAACAAAAAGAAATAAACAAAAAAGCAAAAAATTAAACAACCAAACACACAAAGAAAAAATAAAAAAACAAAAAAGCAAAAAAGGGTAAACAAGAAAACACAAAAAAAAACAAAAATAAAAAAAATAAAAAAAATAAAATAAGAGTAAAAATAAAACAAAATAAAACAAAATAAAACAAAACAACACAAAATAAGCAAAAATAAAATAAACAAAAATAAAATAAAATAAAACAAAATTAAATAAAATAAAATAAAATAAAAGAAAAAACAAAACAAAATAAACAAAAATAAAATAAAATAAAATAAAATAAAAAATAAAATAAAATACCTAAAAAGGCAGTTTGTGTTTGGGGTGAGAAAAGAGCAGCAGAAAGAGAAGAG
>NW_013569209.1:3068-3365 GCF_000499745.2 Eimeria mitis
CGTAAACAAGAAAACACAAAAAAAAACAAAATAACAAAAAAATTAAAAAAAATAAAATAAGAGTAAAAATAAAACAAAATAAAACAAAATAAAACAAAACAACACAAAAAAAAAGAAAATAAAATAAACAAAAATAAAATAAAATAAAACAAAATTAAATAAAACAAAATAAAATAAAAGAAAAAACAAAACAAAATAAACAAAAATAAAATAAAATAAAATAAAATAAAATAAAATAAAATACCTAAAAAGGCAGTTTGTGTTTGGGGTGAGAAAAGAGCAGCAGAAAGAGAAGAG
>NW_013569209.1:3426-4408 GCF_000499745.2 Eimeria mitis
GGAGACAGAAGGAGACAAAAGGAGACAAAAGGAGACAAAAACAAACAAGAGGAGACAAAACGAGAGAAAACACTAAAAAAAAAAACAAAAAAAAATAAATAAATTTTAGTTTTATTGAGATAAAAGGAGACAGAAGGAGACAGAAGGAGACAAAAGGAGACAAAAGGAGACAGAAGGAGACAAAAGGAGACAAAAGGAGACAAATATAATGTAAAAAGAGATAAAAAGAAAAAAAACTAAAAAAAAAACAGAAACAAACAAAAATAAATAAATATTATTCTAATTAAGATAAAAGGAAACAAATGTAATTAAAACAAAGAAAAAAGGAGACAAAAAGAGAAAAAAAACAAAAAAAAAACAAAAACAAACAAAAGGAGACTAATATTATTTCAATAGAGATAAAAGGATACAAAAGGAGACAAATAAAAAAAAAAGAAAAAAGAAAAATATAATAAATTAATTAAAAAATAAAAAAAGGAGACAAATACAAAAGGAGACAGTTATAATAATAAATTAAAAAAAAGGAGACAGAAAGAGACAAAAGAAAAAAAACAAAAACAAAAACAAACAAACAAAGATAAACAAACAGAAACAAACAAAAACAAAAAGAAGGAAACAAACAAAGAAAAAAAGAAACAAAAATAAAAAAGCGGAGACAAAGAAACAAAGAGAAAAAAAAATAAAACAAAATAAAAAAGAGACAAACAAACAAACGCAAAAAAAATGAAACGAAAATAAAAAAGAGACAAAGGAACAAAAGAAACAAAAATAAAAAAGAGGAGACAAACAAAAAAAAATAAAAATAAAAAAGCGGAGCAACAAAAGAAAAGAAAAACAATAAAAGACAAACCATCAACGAGTCTTATGCTGCCGTCAACAGCAGCAGATAAAATGCTGCTGCTGCTGCTGCTACTGCTGCTGCTGCCGCTGCTGCTGCTGCTGCTGCTGCTGCTGCTGCTCTCCAGGCCTGATATAGCCACGA
>NW_013569209.1:4508-4894 GCF_000499745.2 Eimeria mitis
ACAGAAGCAGACAGGAGACAAAAGGAGACAAAAGGAGACAAAAGGAGACAAATATAATGTAAAAAGAGATAAAAAGAAAAAAACCAAAAAAAAACAGAAACAAACAAGAATAAATAAATATTATTTTAATTAAGATAAAAGAAAACAAATATAATTAAAACACAGAAAAAAGGAGACAAAAAGAGAAAAAAAACTAAAAAAAAACAAAAACAAACAAAAGGAGACTAATATTACTTCAATAGAGATAAAAGGAGACAAAAGGAGACAAATAAAAAAAAAAAGAAAAAAGAAAAATACAATAAATTAATTAAAAAATAAAAAAGGAGACAAATACAAAAGGAGACAGTTATAATAATAAATTAAAAAAAAGGAGACAGAAAGAGACA
>NW_013569209.1:4994-5278 GCF_000499745.2 Eimeria mitis
CAAAGAGAAAAAAAAATAAAACAAAATAAAAAAGAGGCAAACAAACAAACACAAAAAAATGAAACAAAAAAAAGAGACAATGAAACAAAAAAAAAGAAACGAAAATAAAAAAGGAGACAAAGAAACAAAAAAAAATAAAAAAATAAAAAAGCGGAGCAGCAGAAGAAAAGAAAAAAAATAAAAGACAAACCATCAACAAGTCTTATGCTGCCGTCAACAGCAGCAGCAGCAACAGCAGCAGCAGCAACAGCAGCAGCAACAACAGCGGCAACAGCAACAGCAGC
>NW_013569209.1:5378-5576 GCF_000499745.2 Eimeria mitis
ATAAAATGCTGCTGCTGCTGCTGCTGCTGCTGCCGCTGCTGCTGCTGCTGCTGCTGCTGCTGCTGCTCTCCAGGCCTGATATAGCCACGATGGGGCTCGAGTGTATCTGTGCTGCTGCTACCTGCAGCGCAGCAGCAGCAGCAGCAGCAGCAGCAACAGCAGCAGCAGCAACAGCAGCAGCAGCAACAGCAGCAGCAG
>NW_013569209.1:5674-5778 GCF_000499745.2 Eimeria mitis
GACCCTCAAAACCCTAAACCCTAAACCCTAAACCCTAAACCCTAAACCCTGAAGCAGAACCCGCATTACTTTAACTATCAAGAGAAGTGAGGCTGAAATTAAGG
>NW_013569209.1:5878-6146 GCF_000499745.2 Eimeria mitis
AACCCTCAAAACCCTAAACCCTAAACCCTAAACCCTAAACCCTAATCTCTAAACCCTAAACCCTGAAGCAGAACCCGCATTACTTTAACTATCAAGAGAAGTGAGGCTGAAATTAAGGGTTTAGGGTTTAGAGTTTAGGGTTTAGTGTTTAGGGTTTAGGGCTACTGAGGGTTTAGGGTTTAGGGTTTAGGGCTACTGAGGGTTTAGGGTTTAGGGTTTAGGGTTTGTGTACCTTCCGTAGCCTTCCCTCTGAATCCATCTGGTGGCT
>NW_013569209.1:6246-6857 GCF_000499745.2 Eimeria mitis
CTAGGGTTTAGGGTTTAGGGCTACTGAGGGTTTAGGGTTTAGGGTTTAGGGTTTAGGGTTTAGGGTTTGTGTACCTTCCGTAGCCTTCCCTCTGAATCCATCTGGTGGCTCTCGAGGGTTCCATCTGCAACCACAAACCCTAAACCCTAAACCCTAAACCCTAAACCCTAAACCCTAAACCCCAGGGTGAGCACCGCGGTGAGCAATACTTTCAAACCCTAAACCCTGAACGCTAAACCCTAAACCCTAGGCCCAAGGGCGAGCGGCGCAGTGAGCAATACCTTCAAACCCTAAACCCTAAACCCTAAACCCTAAACCCTAAACACCCTAAACCCTAAACCCTAAACCCTCACTGTCTAGAGCGACGATGACTCTATTAGATTCCGCGTGAAAGGCAACCGCCCTAACCTGCAGAAGAGAGAAGCAAACCACCGACTATAAACCCTAAACCCTAAACCCTAAACCCTAAACCCTAAACCCTCGATATCCAGGGCAGGTGGTGGGAGCTAGGGTTTAGGGTTTAGGGTTTAGGGTTTAGAAATACTTTGCTGGAGAATGTCTTTGAGAAGCAAGAACTGAAGAGTTTCGTCTGTTGGTCTGTACACACAACA
>NW_013569209.1:6957-7582 GCF_000499745.2 Eimeria mitis
CAGGGTAAGCGGCGCAGTGAGCAATACTTTCAAACCCTAAACCCTAAACCCTAAACCCCAAACCCTAAACCCTAAACCCTAAACCCTCACTGTCTAGAGCGACGATGACTCTATTAGATTCCGCGTGAAAGGCAACTGCCCTAACCTGCAGAAGAGAGAAGCAAACCACCGACTCTAAACCCTAAACCCTAAACCCTAAACCCTCGATATCCAGGGCAGGTGCTGGGAGCTAGGGTTTAGGGTTTAGGGTTTAGGGTTTAGGGTTTAGGGTTTAGAAGTACTTTGCTGGAGAATGTCTTTGAGAAGCAAGAACTGAAGAGTTTCGTCTGTTGGTCTGTACACACAACACAAACCCTAAACCCTAAACCCTAAACCCTAAACCCTAAACCCTAATATCTAAACCCTAAACCCTAAACCCTAAACCCTGAAGCGGGTTTATACGCAACTCCAGGGGTCTAAAAAAACAGGATACGAGTCCTTAGTGAGAGTGTTTAGGGTTTATAATATGCTCTTTAGGGTCTAGGGTTTACAGTCTAGGGTTTAGCTTCTAGGGTTTAGGGTTTAGGGTTTAGGGTTTAGGGTTTAGGGTTTACCAACAAACCACACAGACAGCATCCCCAGCTCG
>NW_013569209.1:9010-9583 GCF_000499745.2 Eimeria mitis
TAGCAACCCAGCTAGCGACCCAGCTAGCTATCCATCTAGCTAGCTAGCTACCCAGCTAGCTAGCCAGCAAAGTACCCATCCAGCTAGCTAGCTAGCTAGCTAAGTACCCACCCAGCTAGCTAGCTAGCTAGCTAAGTACCCAGTCAGCTAGCTAGCTAGCTAGCTAGCTAGGTGCTGACCTGAAGGTAGTTGTAGAGTTTGTTTTTTCTTTTTTGCAGAAAATGAATATCAGAAGAAGACGGCAGCAACGTCTTGGGAGGCAAACAAGGAAGAGCTGCGTAGTCACTGCAGCAGCAGCAGCAGCAGCAGCAGCAGCAGCAGCAAGTGCAGCAGCAGCAAGTGCAGCAGCAGCAGCAGCAAGTGCAGCAGCAGCAGCAGCAGAAGCAGCAAGTGCAGCAGCAGCAGCAGCAGCAGCAGCAGAAGAGCGATGGAGAGCAGCAGCAATAGCAGCAAACATTCAAATTGCAGCACGGGAAGCAAAGATGACCACCTGAGCATCTGCTGCAGCAGCAGCAACAGCAGCAGCAGCAGCAACAGCAGCAGCAGCAACAGCAGCAGCAGCAGCAGCAGCAG
>NW_013569209.1:10814-11302 GCF_000499745.2 Eimeria mitis
ACTGACACAAAAAACAACGACGAGCACAGCAACAAAACCACCGAAAAAATAGAAACAAAACCCGAAATAAATTAAATTAATTAATTTATTTATTTATTTTAATAAAAATAAACAATAATTTATTTTATTTTTTTTATTTATTTTATTTTTTTTCTTTTTCTGCTGCGGTGTATACACACAAAGCCAACAGCCCCACCGACCGCCAGCAGCCGCTCAGCGGCAGCTAGCTGTTCTTTTTTCTGTTTTTTTTGGTATTTTAATTAATTTAATTAATTTAATTTATTTATTTTATTTATTTTTACGTATTCCAGGGATTTACAGCTCAAAAAACTGCACAAAAACCCTAAACCCCACGCCACCGCCTGCGGTGTATGCTCACCTCTCTTCAGGTGTACGTACACCCTACAGCTACACACCAGTAGCTAGCTGTGGCTAGCTGTAGCTAGCTGTAGCTAGCTGTAGCTAGCTGTAGCTAGCTGTAGCTAGCT
>NW_013569209.1:11473-11852 GCF_000499745.2 Eimeria mitis
TGAACCCATAGAAGTAACAGCAGCAAAAGAGAAAAAACAAAAAACCAAAAAAAAACAAAAAAAATAATTATATAATAAGCAGGCAAAGCAAGAAAAGAACAAACAAAGAAACAAAAAAAACAGAAATAAATAAAAAACAAAAACAAAAATAAAAAAACAAAATCAATAGACATCTCCTTTCTCCCTTTCTTTTCTTTCTGCAAGCGAAAGGCTACACCCCCACTGCATGCTGCTTCTGTGTTTCCTTGCGGGTGCTGCAGCTAGCTGTAGCTAGCTGTAGCTAGCTGTGGCTAGCTGTGGCTAGCTGTGGCTAGCTGCAACTATATGTCTGTCAGTACAGCTAAGCAGCTGCAGCTAGCTACAGGTAGCTATAGCTAGC
>NW_013569210.1:0-239 GCF_000499745.2 Eimeria mitis
TATATATATATATATATATATATATTTATTTATTTATTTATTTATTTATTTGTTTATTTATATTTATATAAATAGATAAAAGCATGGTGTACATGTTTAGAGTTAAAGAGAAGAAAACAAAGAGAAGAAGAAGAAGGGCTACGCATAACACGGCCCCGCAGCTGATGCAGCTGGCTTATACCAAACCTAAAAAAAAAAAACAGAGACAGAGAGACAGAGAGAGAGAGAAAAAAAAAAAA
>NW_013569210.1:451-620 GCF_000499745.2 Eimeria mitis
AGAGAGAGAAAAACAAAAACAAAAACAAGAACAAAAAGAAAAAAAGGAGACAGAAGAAAGAAAAGGAGACAGATTAAAGCAAACAGGAGACAGGAGAAAGGAGACAGCAGACAAAAAAAAAACTATATTTACATCTGTATCTCTATCTTTTTCTATATATATATATATA
>NW_013569211.1:0-131 GCF_000499745.2 Eimeria mitis
TGTTTTATATGCCTTCATTTTAATACAGAAGGAGACAGAGAAAAAGGAGACAAATTATTCTTTTTTTTTTTGTTGCTGTTGCTGCTGCTGTTGCTGCTGCTGTTGCTGCCGTTGCCGCGCAGCGTATTGAT
>NW_013569211.1:392-566 GCF_000499745.2 Eimeria mitis
TTGCTGTTGCTGCTGCTGTTGCTGCTGCTGTTGCTGCCGTTGCCGCGCAGCGTATTGATGCTCTGTGTTCTTTCTTTCCTTTTTTAATATATTTAAGTGAAATAAAAAAACAAAAAATAAATTGAGAGTAAAAGAAACTGTATATGGCTCTGAATACAGAGAAAAGAAGAAGAA
>NW_013569211.1:666-890 GCF_000499745.2 Eimeria mitis
GCTGCTGCAGCAGCAACAAACCAAGGGTAAAGAGACAGCTGAAACTGCTGCTACACAAAGACCCCACAAAGTCATTAACTTGCTGCTGCAGCAGCAGCAGCTGCTGCTGCTGCTGTTGTTGTTCTCTTCTGTGCTGCCGCTGCTGCTGCTGCTGCTGCTGCTGTTGCTGTTGCTGCTGCTGTTGCTGCTGCTGTTGCTGCCGTTGCCGCGCAGCGTATTGATGC
>NW_013569212.1:0-152 GCF_000499745.2 Eimeria mitis
AATAAATAAATATAATTAAATATAAATTTTTATTTTAAATAAAAATTATTTTTATTTTATATTGAGCCCTACTAGCCGCTCATTGCAGTGTTTAGTGGGGGGTGTAACTACTCATATCGCTGCTGCTGCTGCTGCTGCTGCTGCTGCTGCTG
>NW_013569212.1:505-620 GCF_000499745.2 Eimeria mitis
GAGTATATGTTATATATATACATATACATATATATATATATATATATATAAATATATATACATATATATATATATATATATATATATATATATATATATATATATATATATATAT
>NW_013569213.1:0-282 GCF_000499745.2 Eimeria mitis
ATATGTATATGTATATGTATATGAATATGCATATGTGTATATATTGAATAACATATGTATGCATGCATGCATGCCCGTCCTTGCCCCCACAGAAACCCAAAATAAAAAAAAAACAAAAGCAAGTATAATACATCAGTATATCTCTCCACCCCCATCTCCACCTCTATCTATCTGAATACATCTACATATGTGTGTATCTGCGCATGCACACCTGCATGCATGCATGCATGCATGCATGCAGCATGCAAGAGCCTGAGTTCAGAGTTCAAGGTTCAATACGAC
>NW_013569213.1:438-620 GCF_000499745.2 Eimeria mitis
TTGTTTTATTTTATTTTATTTTATTTTATTTTATTTTATTTTATTTTATTTTTGTCTTTTTGTTTTGTTTTTTTTGGTATTTTTGTTTTGTTTTTTTTGGTTTTTTTGTTTATTTTTTCTCAAAGAAGTCGAACATGCTATTCAAATCAGAAAAAAAATTATTTCCAACTTTGAAACTGCTG
>NW_013569214.1:0-196 GCF_000499745.2 Eimeria mitis
CAATAATCCCCTGCGGGTCAGCAGGCACCAGTAGTGCCAAGGCGTTCGAGATACATATACGCTCTAGCTCCGGCAAACTAGTTGCGTGAAGATAATTGCCGAAATATTAATGTATACTGCATAACCTTGTAGGATATTGTGCTGAATCAAGGTAGGAATAGGCAGAAGGAGGCTGGTGAACGCCCCGGTAGACGCG
>NW_013569214.1:487-620 GCF_000499745.2 Eimeria mitis
CCTCGTCGGCACAGATCGGGGTTGTAGTGCCGCTGCACTACAATCTGGCGCTCCCGCTACCCGTGGAGAGCTGCTAGGTGATAGTATACACGTAAAAAGGAATTTGGGGAGAAAAGGTGTCGTTCACTAGAAG
>NW_013569215.1:0-351 GCF_000499745.2 Eimeria mitis
AGGTTCGTTGTCTGTTTGTTTCCGTGTTATGATTGGACGTATGACGGCGTGTCTCAATGCGTCTGCGACCGGAAGCAGCTCAGCCAACATTAACGAGAAGCCTAGTCCCTGCGCTACAGATAGTCTGTCAGGCAGGGGCGATATAGGCAAACGCAACTTCCCAAGTCAAAGGGAACGCAAAAGAGCCAAAGCAATTTGTGAAACCCCCCCTTCCCTAAGTATGTGCAGGGCCGTTGACAACTCGCACCGAGAAAACCGACAACACGACCAAGCACGGCCTTGCGTCATATCTTTGCGTATCGACGTAATGATGCGAGTTTGCCTCGGGAACGCGCAGTGGCAACACATGCA
>NW_013569215.1:509-620 GCF_000499745.2 Eimeria mitis
AACACACGGATACGCACCCACCCACGCACAAAACACGCAAGCACGTGCAGAAGGAATCGGAGGAAGCCTTTGTTCAACACCACTCGCCCCGCAACAGTGAACAACCGAGTC
>NW_013569216.1:0-3886 GCF_000499745.2 Eimeria mitis
ACTCTCAGCTTCGCTGCAGCGCTGCTCGCTGCCGCTGCAACCAGAAGAGGAAACTCCGGCCCCTTCTCGCCTCTCAGCCTCCTTCACTAGCAGCCCCCACACTTCTTCCACTTGCGCAACAGCAGCAGCACCAGCAGCAGGCCGGCAGCACCAGCAGCAGCAGCAGCAGCAGCGGCGCTCGGCCTCCAAGGACAGGGGGACACACCCAAGCGCTACCAACTCCTCCTTAGGAAACAATGAGGGGCCCCACGCTGCTCCTCCTTCGGGGCGTTCACGCTGCAGAGGGAATCACCTGGGTACGTTGTCTCCTGAGGAGCACACTATCTTGTTCTGAACCCCAGCGAGGCCCCAGAGAGGCTGCTGAGGGGCCACCTGGTGGGAGGTGTATATGCAGCAGCTTTAGCGTGAGTGCTGCAAGTGGCTATCTATGCATGCGCATGCACGACGGCTGCATGTTTATGCTTTCACTGCACTTGGTTGCTTGTTGGTTTTGTTTCTTCTCTATGGGATGTGCTGCAGGAAGGCCCCCTATTCCCCGTAAGGATCTCATTGCAGCAGGAGAGCAGATATCGTTGCAGCAGCGGTTGGCGGAGGAAGCGCAGCAGTTCAGGAGGCAGCTGCTGCTGCAACTCCAGCTGCAGCAGCAGCTGCAACAGCAGCTACAGCAGCAGAACGAATGCCAACATACGCGACAAAACTGAGACGCAAAGGTCACCAGCAAAAAAAATCGTCTTTGTGTTATCTGAATGGGGAGCTTGAGAGGACCATTGACTGACCAATGGACGACCACTGGTCCGAGCGGCGGCGCGCAGATGAACGCATCCAAATTGAGCTACACCCCCAAGNCCAATGGACGACCACTGGTCCGAGCGGCGGCGCGCAGATGAACGCATCCAAATTGAGCTACACCCCCAAGGTGTCTTAGGGTGTATCCGAAGACACCCCACGGCTGCACAATAGTTTCACTGCAGCTCCTCAGCCCCCAGAACAACAAAACTTGAAAGCAACAGATCGTCTGTCTGCTACTACCCCAATAGGGAGTGGCAGCATCGTTTGCTTATTAGTGGTGATGCTGTTGCAGCAGGAACAGCAGTTGGTGCTCCTGCTGCAAGTTACTGAACAGCTAAAGGGGCATATACGCACTGCCTTCGCCGCAGTCGTTGCCGTTACTTTATTTTGTTCTTCGTCTGTGTTATCTATATTTCATGTTATTACTTATGTAACACACATAGACTGCTGGGACTCAGCTATGGCGTACGTGCAGCTTAGGTCTGCATAAACTCCGCACAGACGCTGAGAAAAATACAATTCATGCCTCCACATGAATTCATCTTGTTGAGTGTAGCTGCTCCTTTTGTGTACATATTAACGTATACAATAAGATACACTTCTATGCTCGGGAAGTTTTAAACTACTACTATTATTATTGTTATTATTATTATTATTATTACTGTGTTTGCTATTATTAATATATCGATACCACATAAGCCATACGCCCTGGTATCCTACTAGAGAGGCGGTGTACTGCACAGGGCAAGCTGCCTATATGTTGGTCCCCTTACTGATGTGACTACACCAGAGGTAAGACGATGAGAGGGCCTTTGTATGAGTTCAAGCTGCCATACACGTGGGTGGTGAACCCCCGGTGAGTGCAGAGCTAGTGTTCTCACGCGGGGCCGGCTCCTGGTACGATCCCACAAGCATCGGGGCAGCGGTAGATCAGCAACAAAACAGCAGTGAGGCAACAGAGGATGTGCAGGAGAGGCCTATTTCGGTGTACATACACAGCATAGTGACTCTCTCACGCACACCGTAGCTGCTCTTACAGTGACAAGGCAGACTTGCGCTGCCTCGATAGCTACCTACAAGCCCTGAGAGCGGCATCTATCACAANTACAGTGACAAGGCAGACTTGCGCTGCCTCGATAGCTACCTACAAGCCCTGAGAGCGGCATCTATCACAAATTGAGTACATATAAGCTTGCCTTCTCATTGCCTTTCGATTCACCTGGGGCTGTGGCAGTTAAGGAGACGAACTCGTTCGGGTGTACGTGTGGGGAGGCGGATCATGCGGCTCAGTGCACACTATATGCGAGGAAGCCAGCAATACGACGGTCAGAACAGAGGCGACAAGAGCAATATCAACTGTTTTATAGCAGCTGCGTAGCATCACAGCAACAGATCAGCAGCAATACAGCTGCAGCACAACAACAACACGCAGCAGCCTGGCTGCGCCTGCTCAAGCCTCAGTGCCCTCCTGGGCTGACCCACCACCTGTTGGCTTATCTGCTGCACACATGTCTTGTTTTGTCTTTTATCCGGTGTGTTTGTTGCTAAATAATAAAAATTAATTATTTTAATGATTTAGGTAACACCAAATGAAGATAGAGAGGGCCCCTGACGGGCAGACCAAGTGCATCGATACTGCAGTGGCCGGGCTTCTCATCCGCCGTGGGGGACCAGTGGAGTGACACCGTAGCTCTAATAATTCTGAACACATTCATCTGAAATACTTTTCTTTGGTTTGACTATTTTGTAATATTACTTTATAGGCATCGGAGCTGCTGCTGCTGCGCCCATCAGGCTTGTGCCTTGTTACATCGATGCCATATTAGATTTTTGTGGGCTTGCCCTTCTTTTCAGATTTTGTTTTTTTCTGTTTTACTTGAAGTAAAGGAGTTAAACCCAAAGAAGAGTTTTTACTCCTGAACAGATAAGGCAGCGGCAGCTGTGGGCATGGAGGGGAGGGGGGGTGGTGCGGGTCCGCCTGGGAGCAGACAGGCCTCATCCCCTCCCCTTGTTTTCAGAGCCCGAAAGGGGGCCCCAGCAGCCTCGTACATGCAAGGGATGGGGGGGCCCCAGGGATGTGCGGGGCCCCCAAGCGAAGCGGTTTCTTCCAGCTGTATGCGGCAGGCCCCACCGTACAGCTGCGCAGTGTCTGTGGAGGTAGGTGCCGACGGGGCCCCNCCAGCTGTATGCGGCAGGCCCCACCGTACAGCTGCGCAGTGTCTGTGGAGGTAGGTGCCGACGGGGCCCCTTCTGCTGCTCGTCGTTCTATCTTGAGAGGGGGAGACGGTAGACTGGCTCGAGGGGCATCTGCTGCTGTAGATGAGCCTGCGCAGCCTCACCCGAACCGCTCCTCTTCTGGCGTGGGCTCGCTGCAGCGGCCTGCTGCTGCCTCTGCAGCAGCAGGAACAACAGCAACACAGGATGAAGGCAGCGGAACAGGGGGATGGCAAGGAGGAGGAGGCACAGATGAAGGTGCCTGGGATACAGAAGGCTCATCGGACTCGGGCATGGGGGCCTCAGCTAGCCTGCAGCTGTCTATGCTGCATGAGGCGGCCCGGTGGTTCCCTCATACAAATATATACGCACGTATGAAAGATAACGCTCAGTCACAATTCGATAAGAAACATGAATGCAGAGATGCAGGTGAAACACACACACACACCGATGCCCGTGTTGCTGCTGCTGCTGCTGCTGCTGCTGCTGCTGTCTGCTGGTGCTGCTGTATTGCTGGTGTTACACGAGCTGCTGGCGCTGCTGCTATAAGCTACTGCTCCAGTCTTGCTGATGCTGTTGCTGCTGCCGCTGCTGTTTCTGCTGCTGCTGTTGTGCTGGTACTGCTGCTTCTGCTGATACTGCTGCTGCTGCTGCTGGCGTTGCTGCTGTTGCTGGCTGTGCTGCTGTTGCTGTTGATGTTGCTGTTGCTGGGGGTTTCCAGAGAGAATGCAAGGCGTGCGTGTTGTATCTTTTTGACTTTAGCGGTTTAGGGTTTAGGGTTTAGGGTTTAGGGTTTGTTGTGTTGCAGTGACGGGCCGGCTACGTATAGGGGGTTCTATATTCACCTTGTTGCTGTTTATTTGTATAACACAAAGACAAAGCA
>NW_013569216.1:3986-4274 GCF_000499745.2 Eimeria mitis
CCCCCTGGCGGCGTTTGAGATGGGGGGCGTTCGCTTCATTGCTTTTGCTTCGTTGATGACCTTCGCGTGCTCCTTACCTATCATGATCATTGATGTGGCCCTCGGTATATATATTGTTTTGTTTTGTTTTGTTTAGTATTGTTTTGTATTGTTTTGTATTGTATTATATTTTATTGTATTGTATTATATTTTATTGTATTGTATTATATTTTATTATGTTGTATTGTATTATATTATATTATATTATATTATATTATATTATATTATATTATATTATATTATATTATA
>NW_013569216.1:4374-5440 GCF_000499745.2 Eimeria mitis
TTGTTTTGTTTTGTATTGTTTTGTATTGTATTATATTTTATTGTATTGTACTATAATTTATTATGTTCTGTTGTATTACATTGTATTATATTGTATTGTAATTATGTTATATTAATATTATATTATATTATATTATATTATATTATATTATATTATATTATATTATATTATATTATATTATATTATTATACTGTATTGGCGACTAAACCCTAGACCCTGAGCCCTTTAGTATCCTGGATGGATGCATATATGGATTGAGTGTTTGGTGTTTAGGTTTTAAACTCTAGCCCTAAACCATAAACCTTATTACCTCTAATAAATCCCAGCATGCATGCATGCATGCATGTATGCATGCATGCATAGTGCATGCATGCATAGTTGTATGTATTACGAGTTGTGTATACGTATGTGTGTTCAGGGCAGGCTGCTCAGGGTTCTGTGTTGAGTGCGTTTGAGAGTTTACATCGTCGCTTAAGGGGTTTAGGTTTAGCCCTAGCAGCAAGCAGCAGTGTTTCTGCTGTATTACAAACATATGTATCTTCTTTAGTATTACATTTTCTTGTTACTTCTGTTGGCACTCTCTCTACCTGGATCACTAGCGATACGTTTCATGATGTATGCAGCAGACTGCCTGCAGCAGAGTAAGTATACACTCGAAGCACACAAATTATAATCAATATCCCCTTCTTCTCTCCTCTTACTTCTTTTTATTTATTTATTTATTTATTTATTTCTTACTTTCTAGGCCCCGCCCTTCTAACTTCTTCTTGTTCTTTTCTTTCCTTCTTGTCTCTGTTTGTTTTGGCTTAAACGCAAACAAAACACCCAAGAGAAAGGAACTGCTGCTGTTTCTGATGCTGCCGCTTCTGTCACTGTTGCTGCTGCTGTTGTTGCTGCTGATGCTGTTGCTGCTGTTGCTGTTGCTGCTGTTGCTGTTGCTGCTGTTGCTGTTGCTGCTGTTGCTGTTGCTGCTGCTGTTGTTGTTTCTGCGGGGGCTCAGGTGCGTAGCGGACATCCGTTGTTCTCTAGAGGCCAGCGGTGCATGCGTTGCTTCTGTTGAGAATTA
>NW_013569216.1:5540-6906 GCF_000499745.2 Eimeria mitis
TTGCTGCTATTGCTGTTGCTGTTGCTGTTGCTGTTGTTGCTTCTGTGGGGTTTCAGGTGCGTAGCGGACATCCGTTGTTCTCTAGAGGCCAGCGGTGCATGCGTTGCTTCTGTTGAGAATTATATAAATTCTTCATGGACACATCTCGTTACTTCCTCTGACGTCACTACGCGGGTCTGCAAGGTCCTTTGCTGCCTCGCTATCTGGCTTATCGTTACCTATACCCTCACGCAGGTATGTTGTGATGCTGCTGCCGCTGCTGCTGCTACTGTTGATGCTGCTGCTGCTGGTGCTGCTGGTGCTGCTAGTGCTGGTGCTGCTGGTGCTGCTGGTGCTGGTGCTGCTCCTGGTGCTGCTCCAAGTGTTGCTGCTGCTGGCGCTGCTGCTGGCGCTTCTGGTGGTGCTGCTGGTGATGGTGTTTCTGCTGGTGTTGGTGGTGCTTGCGTTGCTGCTACTGGCGCTGGTGCTTGCGATGCTACTACTGGTGTTGCTGCTGCTGCTGGTGTTGGTGCTGCTGCTGGTGTAGCAGGTGTAGCTATCTTTCTGGTGTATGTATTTGGGTTGTTTTTGGTGGGGTTGTGAATTGTGCTGCAGGCGCCTCGAGCCCTAGGAACTGTGGGTGCCTGCGTGTTTCCTTGTATGTTTATACTGCTGCCTTCATTGGTGTTGATGGAGATGACAGCTGATGATCAGAAGTATAATATGACGGATATATTTAAATTACCTCCGCCATCTGCATCTCTAAGAGAAAAATATTTTTGTGTTGTTATGCTTCCTTTATTATTATATATGCCTGGTGATGGTGTTGTTCTTACTGTAGCTTCATATGATAAACTATCACATAACCCAGTTCTTATTAGTGTTGTATGCTTAACAGCCAAGTGGCTCGTTGCTTATATGTTATTCTATCTTCTATTCTACGCAGAAGGACTCGCCTTTGATCCACAAAGTAAGTCTTTATACACCTGCTGCTGCAGCAATCATATACACAAGTGCTGCTGCAAAAATATATGTATATATCTTGCTGCAGCAATCATACAACACTGCTGCTGCTGCAGCAACTGTGTATATCTGCTGCTGCAAGAGTCACCGAACGCAGCTGCTGCTGCTGGAACTATATGTGTGCCTGCTGCTGCAGCAATTGTATGTATGTGTGCTGCTCGTGCATCGACATAACACTGCTGCTGTTGCAGCAAGTATATGGATATCTGCTGCTGCAGCGATCATACAACATTGCCGCTGCTGCAGCAACCACATGTATAGCTGCTGCTGCTGCTGCTGCAGTTACATGACATAGCTGCAGTTGCAATAAACTAGGGTTGGCTGCTGCTATACACACAGCACAACCACTGCTGCAGCAACTATA
>NW_013569216.1:7935-8270 GCF_000499745.2 Eimeria mitis
AATCATAGAACACTGCTGCTGCTGCAGCAACTATGTATATCTGCTGCAGCAAGAATCACGTAACACAGTGGCTGCTGCTGGAACTATATGTGTGCCTGCTGCTGCAGCAATTGTATGTATGTGTGCTGCTCCTGCATTCATCTAACACAGCTGCTGTTGCAGCAAGTATATGGATATCTGCTGCTGCAGCAATCATACAACATTGCTGCTGCTGCAGCAACCACATGTATAGCTGCTGCTGCTGCTGCTGCAGTCACATGATATTGCTGCAGTTGCAATAAACTAGGGTTGGCTGCTGCTATACACACAGCACAACCACTGCTGCAGCAACTATA
>NW_013569216.1:8334-10093 GCF_000499745.2 Eimeria mitis
CATTGCAGTGTTTAACGGGATGTTTCGTCCGAACGCGTTTCAATGGATAACAACTGGGGTCCCCGGCAGCGCAGCGTTTCCGGTGATGTGGTACGTGATGACGAAGATGTGGCCTGAGTCTTGGTTTCTAGGAATGATGTCTTTTGTTGCAATACTAACACAAAGATTTTCTACTTGCTGGTGTCTTGTACTTGTCCAGTGGTCTGTTATATCAGAAATGAGATGCTTAAGATTACCTTATACACCACAAAAAGAACAAGACAAACAGCAACAGCAACAGCAGCAGCAGCAGCAGCAGCAGCAACAACAACTCACATCAGGAATACAATCCATGCAACACGCTCCTGCTGAACCTCAACGCGCAGCCAGCAGCAGCAGCAGCAGAAACAACTTTATTGATCTTGTTGCNACGCTCCTGCTGAACCTCAACGCGCAGCCAGCAGCAGCAGCAGCAGAAACAACTTTATTGATCTTGTTGCAGTGCAGCAGCAGCAGGGGGTGGTGGGGGCTTCATCGGGACCTCTGGGGGCCGTCGGTCCCCTTGGGGCCCCGGGGCCACCAGGGGCCCCAGGAGCTGAGATGAACCCTTCTGCTGTGGGGCCCCCTGATACAGCAGCACGAGAGACATCATCAGCTACAGGGGTGTTAAGGAGGAGAAGACCACGGGGACTGGAGGAGCGTGGCAACAGCGGGGGCGGAGATAGCAACTGGCCTTGTTCCTTTTATCGTGTGTTGAGGAGAAGTACAGGAGATACATACGAAGAAGAAGAAGAAGATAAAGCCCCAGGAGCAGCTGCTGAGGGGCTGTTTGCTGTGAAGGCCGTTGCACCTGCTGACACCCCATTGGCTTGGTGGGGGGGCCCTGAGGCGGAGGGACAGGATAGGGTACGGGAAGGACAAGGGGGCCCCCAGGGGGGCCCCCCAAAATTTCGTGTATCTCGTTTACTGCTTGCACTGATTGTCTATGGGCCCCCTGCTACGCTGTCTGCACTGCTTGTATGCACTAATGTAGGAGGAGAGAGAGGAGGAGATCCTCGATTCACCGCTCCTATACAATATAGTTTAATTATAAACGCAGAAGTGTTTGTGCGTCTGCTGCTGGGTTCTGTTAAGTGTGTACATTTAGCTTGGTGGTTTGGAGCCCGACAGCAGGCAGCTAGAGTGGGGGTTTTGCCTCTGTTGCTGCTGGGGTGCAGCTCTGGCTCTGTCATGGTTGTACCCCTGCTGCGAGTTCTCTTCAGCCTTGATGTTGCTACTTCTCTCTTCCTGATGCTGCTGCTGCCGCTGCTNCCCTGCTGCGAGTTCTCTTCAGCCTTGATGTTGCTACTTCTCTCTTCCTGATGCTGCTGCTGCCGCTGCTATTCATCTGTCTCACCTGTTGCATTGTCACGCTGCAGACGGCCCGCAACCTCCGCACCATAATAGCAAAGAAGAAGGTGCCGCAACCCATTAGACATAGACATGCTGCTGCTGCTGCTGCTGCGGGTATCAGCAGCAGAGGTCTACACAGATTGGGGGCCCGTACCTTCTCCTTACACACACGTACCCTACCCTCACTACCTTGGGATGGGGGCTCTGTATGCGCATCCAAAGAGGGGCTTAGACTCATACAATCCAAAAGTCTATCTCTAGAACGTTCAGCCCCCCTCTTACACCTTGACACCCCAAGGGCCCCAGGGGCCCCTGGGTCCCCGGGGGCCCCGGGGGCCCCCGGGGCCCCTGGGGGGGGCCCTGGCAGCCCAGGGTGTTTTGGGGGCCC
>NW_013569216.1:10193-10425 GCF_000499745.2 Eimeria mitis
TGGGGCCCCGGGGGCCCCGGGGGCCCCCGGGGCCCCTGGGGGGGGCCCTGGCAGCCCAGGGTGTTTTGGGGGCCCTGGAAGCCTTCGGAGCGCCCGCTCGTTAGAGGGGTGTCTTAGGAAAGGTCTGTCGCGTGGTGAGGGGGGAGGAGGACAAGAGGTGGGGGGGGGGTTGAGGGGGCCCCGTGGTGTGGTTGGTTTTGGGTGTACGGGTGGTGGTGGTGTTGTGGGTAAG
>NW_013569216.1:10525-10795 GCF_000499745.2 Eimeria mitis
GAGGAAAGGTCTGTCGCGTGGTGAGGGGGGAGGAGGACAAGAGGGGGTGGGGGGGTTGAGGGGGCCCCGTGGTGTGGTTGGTTTTGGGTGTACGGGTGGTGGTGGTGTTGTGGGTAAGAAGAAGAAGTGTGTGGTTGGTGGTAGAAGTAAATTAGATTTATTTTATCGTTTATTAAAGAGTAATTTATACTGGGCTTTTATAGGAAATGTAGAGATATTAAGAGGAAGTATAAATATGGCTTTAAGTGGTAATCCTTGTAGACCTCTTCC
>NW_013569216.1:10895-11458 GCF_000499745.2 Eimeria mitis
GGATTTATTTTATCGTTTATTAAAGAGTAATTTATACTGGGCTTTTCTAGGAAATGTAGAGATATTAAGAGGAAGTATAAATATGGCTTTAAGTGGTAATCCTTGTAGACCTCTTCCTCTTGCTTGGAGTTTATTATTTAAATTTATTGCTACACCTTGGCTTCTCCTTGACTTCGTTGAACATATCGTCACCACACTACCCAAAGCTTTCTCAGACTGGAAAGGGCCCGCATCACCCGTCGCCTGTCTCCTACTAGCCTGGATGACTGTGCTCATCTGTGTTGTTGTCTATGGTACGTTATCTGTTTATATAACTATTTATATTTTAATACATTAGCAATAAATAAATATATTGATATATAAATATTTTATATATATATGATGATGCAGCAGCAGATTATATATTTTTTATGTATATATTATATGTATTATATGTATATATAAATATATTATATATATATGATGAAGCAGCAGCAGATTATATAATGTATATTTTATGTATATATTATATATATTATATGTATATAATATATATATATATATATATATATATATATATATAA
>NW_013569216.1:11558-11792 GCF_000499745.2 Eimeria mitis
CGCCTGGATGACTGTGCTCATCTGTGTTGTTGTCTATGGTACGCTATCTGCTTATATAACTATTTAAATTTTAATACATTAGCAATAAATACATATATTGATATATAAATATTTTATATATATGATGAAGCAGCAGCAGATTATATTATATATATTTTATGTATATATTATATGTATTATATGTATATATAAATATATTATATATATATATATATATATATATATATATATATA
>NW_013569217.1:0-296 GCF_000499745.2 Eimeria mitis
TGCTGCCGCTTGCGATGCACCCAACAGTTCCTCCGTACGGGCCGCTGCGCTGCTACTTCCTTCCTCCGTGCCTTCTTCTGAATTTACAGACTTGCGCAATGCAGCCCTTGCATCCTCAACCTCCTTCAGCCCGTCAGCAACATTTCGGGCCAGCATGGTACTCATACGTCTCGCGAAAGGAGGTCGTTCGCTTGCCGTGTCTTCCTGTTCCGACGGGGAGGCGAACTCGCCGTAAACCTTTATTTCTGCCGCCTTTAGCATCTCCGCCGCTCTCTTCCAATCCTTTTCAGCCTCGA
>NW_013569217.1:548-619 GCF_000499745.2 Eimeria mitis
GTCTTCAACCAATTCGAGGGTCTCTAAGGCGCTGACGTCTTGTATGGGAAGGCGCTGCTGGCGCTGCCGCT
>NW_013569218.1:0-141 GCF_000499745.2 Eimeria mitis
TTGTCATAGTCTTGAAAGCTCTTCGTCAAGTGTGTCAATGATTGGTGATCGGTCTGAACCGTAAAGTGCCGGCCGTACAGGTAGTGTCGGCACTTTTTAACGCCCCACCAGACCGCGTAAAGCTCCTTTTCCCTGACCGGA
>NW_013569218.1:394-619 GCF_000499745.2 Eimeria mitis
GTCAGTTAGAGGGGCAGCAATGCGAGCGAACCGCGGAATGAAATTGCGATAGTATGAGGCGAGCCCGAGGAACTTCTGAACGTCCGTCCGCCTGTACAGCGGTAGCGGCCAACGCTGAATCGCCTCGATCTTAGCCGGATCTGGTTGGACTCCTGCGCTGCAGTTCGGCAGGTGCATTCACGAGGCCAAAGGGCATACAAGTGTACTCCAGCTTGCGAGTGCGGG
>NW_013569219.1:0-547 GCF_000499745.2 Eimeria mitis
AGCGGGGCCTCTTAATAACCGAACCAAATATAACAAACAACACCATCAGAGAAACTTTCGCTGAACTTGCATTTGAAACGCTGCAGGCAAGGATGCTGCTGCTGCTGCTGCTGTTGCTGCTGCTGCTGCTGCTGCTGCTGGTGCTGCTGCTGGTGCGGGTGGTGGTGCTGGTGATGGTGCTGGTGATGGTGCTGGTGATGGTGATTGTGCTGGTGGTGGTGGTGGTGGTGGTGGTGATGGTGGTGGTGGTGCTGTGGCTCATGCTGCTGTTTAGGGTTTAGGGTTTAGGTTGCTGCTGCCGTTGCTGCTGCAGTGTTGCTGCTTCTATTGGTAATCGTATTCACTCTTGCTGCTGCTGCTGCTGCTGCAGCGAGCTTCTCAGCAGCAGCAACAGCAGCAGCAAGTTATGCATGAGCAGCAGCATTCACGCTGCGTGGTACTGTTCATTATCTACTGTTGCTGTTTCTGCTGCCGTGTCTGCTGCTGTTGCTGCTGGTAATGCTGCGATTCACGGGGAATCCGCTGCTGCTGCTCATGGGCAGCAGCA
>NW_013569220.1:0-281 GCF_000499745.2 Eimeria mitis
ATTTTATTTTATTTTATTTTATTTTATTTTATTTTATTTTATTTTATTTTATTTTATTTTATTTTTTTGTTTACTATGTCTAACAAAACAACAAAACAAAAAAAAAGATAAAACAAATAACAAAAGATAATAAAAACAAATTAAAAAACAAAAACAAAAAATAAAAGTAAAAAAACAAGTCGGTTATAGATGCATGCAGCACAAGTATATTTCTCTTCTGCTGCAGCAGCAGCAGCAGCAGCTGCTGCTGCTAGCAGCTGCTGCTGCTAGCAGCTGCTGCT
>NW_013569220.1:333-619 GCF_000499745.2 Eimeria mitis
CTGCTGATTGTGTTGCAGTTGCTGTTGCTGCTGCCGTTGCAGCAGCAGCTGCTGCTTATATAGCTGCTGCTGCTGTTTCTGCTGCTGCTGTTTCTGCTACTGCCGCTGCTGCTGCTGCTGCTGCTGCTGCTGCTGTAGCAGTTCAGGTGTATCTACACCTCATACAGCTTCCCTGTCTTTTCTTTTTTTTTCTTTTTTTTATTTTTATAGATTCAGCTGTTTGTTCTCTGCTCGTTCGTCTAAACACTATCGCCCCGTTAGCTAGCTAGCTACCTAGCTGGCTAGC
>NW_013569221.1:0-535 GCF_000499745.2 Eimeria mitis
GCAGCAGCAGCAGCAGCAGCAGCAGCAGCAGCAGCAGCAGCAGCAGCAGCAGCAGTAGTAGTAGCAGTAGCAGCAGCAGCAGCAGGGACAGCAAACAGAGGGAATATGAAATAATGAGAAAGGGAAATTAAATATATAAATAAGAAATGCAAAATAACAACAAAAATAATTTTTTTAAATTTATATTAATAATAGATAGAGACGTAGAAGAATACAATCAAATAAATAAAAAGAGAAAGGAGAAATATAAAAAATAAACAAAAAGAAATAATATAAAGATATACAATAAACAGGAAAACAAAACGATAAAGGTGGATAGAATAAACAAAAAGATATTAAATAAATAAATATAAAAATAATAATTACTAAAAAATAAATAAAATAAACACACAGCCTTGAAAAATAAATTAATGAAACTAACTAAAATTAATAGACAAATAAGCAATAACAATAAAATTAAAAGGAAACAAATAAATAAATAAATAAGATAAACAAATAAATAAAGAATAAATGGAGATGAAATAAATAATAAAAA
>NW_013569221.1:556-745 GCF_000499745.2 Eimeria mitis
TAAAAATAGATAAACACAACACATAAAAGAATTAAATAAAATAAATAAATAAATAAAATAAATAAATAAATAAAAACAAATAAATAAACAAGATAAACAAATAAATAAAATAAATAAATAAATAAAATAAAATAAAATAAAATAAAATAAAATAAAATAAAATAAAATAAAACAAAACAAAATAAAATA
>NW_013569221.1:2984-3643 GCF_000499745.2 Eimeria mitis
TAATTTATATAATTTATATAGTTTATATAGTTTATGTAATTTATATAATTTATATAATTTATATAATCAATTCATATATTTAATATAGTAAACGAATAAAGATAATTATATTAACTAATTAATATAAATAAACAAACAAACAAACAAATAAATAAATAAATAAATAAATAAATAAATAAACAGACAAACAAACAAATACACAAACAAATAAATAAATAAATAAATAAATAAATAAATAAATAAATAAACAAATAAACAAATAAATAAATAAATATATATATACCTGTTTGCTTTCTCGCATGCAGCACGAGCAGCAGCAGCTGCAGCGCGGGAGCAGCATAAAGATGAAAGGGCAGCTCAAGCGGCTGCTGCTGCACTGCAGCAGCAGCAGCAGCAGCAATCTGCTGCAGCTGCTCTTCAAAGGATGCAGGCACAGGCAGCAAACGCTGCAGCTCCTGCTGCTGCTGCTGCTGCTGCTGCTGCTGCTGCTGCGCATACACCCCAGCAGCAGCAAGTGTCTCCTCGTTATCCTTCCGAGAGAAATGCGAACGCCGGCGGGCACCTAAATAAATAAATTTATAAATAAATTAATAAATATATATATATACATATATATATATATATATATATATATATATATATATATATATATATATATA
>NW_013569221.1:3855-4872 GCF_000499745.2 Eimeria mitis
GCAGCAGCAGCAGCAGCAGCAGCAGCAGCAGCAGCAAGCCCACCAGCAGCATTCGGCTGTATGTAGGAGGAGACCCCACCGAGGGCGCGGAGAAGGGCCCGCACAACGTGAGAACCAGAAGCCGTCTTCATCAGAGACACCAGGCCTTCGCCTTCGTTTCTGTTTTTTTTTATAAAAAAACAATATTATATATATATATATATATATATATATATATATATATATATATATTTACTTATTTATTTATTTATTTATTTATTTATTTATTTAGAGAGAGACGATGCCTTCACCTTCGTTTCTGTTTTTTTTTAATAAATAAAACACAATATTATTTATTTATTTATTTATTTGTTTGTTTGTTTGTTTGTTTATTTGTTTATTTATATAGGGAGAGAGAAACTAGGCCTTCGCCTTCGTTTCTGTTTTTTTTAAATAAAAAACAATATTATTTATTTATTTATTTATTTATTTATTTGTTTGTTTGTTTGTTTGGTGTTGGGCAAAGAGAGAAAAAGAAAAAGATGCAGAGAGAAAGAAAAAAGAAAGAAACAGAAAAAGGAAATAACGGAGACGGAAAGACAGACAAAGACAGACAAAGAAAGACAGAGAAAGACAAGTAGATAAAGAGATAAACAAACAGAGAGAGAATGAAAGAGAGAAAGAGAGAGAAAGAGAGAGAAAGAAAGAGAAAGAAAGAGAAAGAAAGAAAGAGAGGGAAAGAGAGAAAAAGAGGGAGAAAGAGAGAGAGAAAGAAAGAGAGAAAGGGAGATAAAGAGAGAGATAAAGAGAGACAAAGAGAGGAGACAGAGAAGCAATAAATAAAACAAAAGACAAAGACAGCCAGAAACACCAACACAATAAAACAACTCAAACAAACTAAACACAAATAAATAAATAAATAAATAAAACAAATAAATAAAATAAAACAAAAAATGAAACAAATAAACAAAACAAATACAATAGAACAAATAAAATAAAACAAATAAACAAAACAAAAAATAAAACAAAAAACAAGAT
>NW_013569221.1:4972-5123 GCF_000499745.2 Eimeria mitis
ACAAATACAATAGAACAAATAAAATAAAACAAATAAACAAAACAAAAAATAAAACAAAAAACAAGATAAAAACAAAAAAAATAATTAAATAAAATAAAATAAAATAAAATAAAATAAAATAAAATAAAATAAAATAAAATAAAATAAAATA
>NW_013569221.1:5223-5633 GCF_000499745.2 Eimeria mitis
CTCACCGTAGACGGTTGACGATAAACAAAATGAAATCCGCCACAGTTTGTTCGTCTGAAGGAAAACAAAAAAAAAAATAAAAAAAAATAAATAAATATAAACAAGTATAAATAAATAAATAAAAATAAATAAACAAAAGTAAATAAATAAATAAAAATAAGTAAGTAAATAAATAAAATTAATAGGTAAATATATAAATGCATTGAACAAAAAAAGAATGTAAAGGATATACAAATAAATAAAAACAAAAAAAATATATCAATAGGAGATATAAAGAAAATAAAACAAAGAAAAAAACACAAAGACAAGGAAAATAAAAAAAAATAAATAAATTAAACAAAGACAAAGAAAACGAAAACGACGCGAGAAGAAAAAAAAACAGAAAACAAAGACAAAAAAAAAAAAAAAAA
>NW_013569221.1:5688-5955 GCF_000499745.2 Eimeria mitis
ATACAAAAGGCACTGCACACAGAGAAAGAAAGAAAAAAAGAAGCAGCAAAAAAGACATAAAGACAAGAAGTGATAGAGCAGCTATTCTATTATAGAACTATACACAAATACATATATATGTAATATATAAATAAATAAAATAAACAAATATATACATATATACATATATACATATATACATATATATATATATATACATATATATATATATACATATATATATATGTATATATATATATATATATATATATATATATATATATATAT
>NW_013569221.1:6069-6632 GCF_000499745.2 Eimeria mitis
AAAACTATATATATGTATTACTTTGTGTTTGTTTGTTAGCTTGCTGCTGCTCGCCAAAAGCAACGACGGGGGGAGCGGCCTCGAGAAGAGTTTGGAGGACATGGGAGCCGTTGGGGTGTACAGACAGCTCAGCAGCAGCAGCAGCAACATGACGAGTAAGAGAAAGAAAAGCATCGTAGCATTGCTGCTTTGATTTGTTTCTTTTTTCTTCTGCTGTCGTTTCGTTGCTGCTGCTGCTGCTCTCGCCGCTGCTGCTGCTGCTGCTGCTGCTGTTGTCTTCTGATATAAATGCAGATAATAAACAAATCAATTTCTCTATTACACGGCTGCATTGACGATCAGAGAGAAGCAGCAAACCCTGAACATGAAACACAAATAAAAAAAGAAATAAAATAAAGGAAAATAGAATAATATAAAGTCAAAGTAAAATACAATAAAATTAAATTAAATTAAATTAAAAATAAAATAAAATAATTAATACAAAAGATAATATGAGGACGAGAAGAAGAAAAGGAAATAAAAGAGGAGAAGGGAAAAAGAAGAAAAGAGAAAATAAAACAAAT
>NW_013569221.1:6732-7926 GCF_000499745.2 Eimeria mitis
AAAAAAAGAAATAACATTAAGGAAATTAAAATAATATAAAGTCAAAGTAAAATATAATAAAATAAATTAAAATTAAACTAAAAATAAAATAAAATAATTAATACAAAAGATAATACGAGGACGAGAAGAAGAAAAGGAAATAAAAGAGGAGAAGGGAAAAAGAAGAAAAGAGAAAATAAAACAAATTAGAATATATGCATGCAACCAAAAACAAAACCACAAACGCAGGGCTCATGATTCAGGGTTTACTGTTTGGGGTTTATGGTTGGGGGTTTAGGGTTAATAGGGTTTAGGGTTTAGGGTTTAGGGTTTATAGGATCTAGGGTTTAGGGTTTAGGGTGAGCACGATCTACAGTCTAGGGTTTAGGGTTTAGCGATGATAGTATCTAGGGTTTATGTTTTATTGTTTGGTTTAGGGTTTAGGGTTTAGGGTTGAGGGTTTAGGGTTTAGGGTTTACCCTGTTTTTGATTTCTTGAACAGTGGAGGAAACGAATGCTTCGAGTTGTTCATCGTCATGAAATCTGCGGGTTTCTATGATTTCTTTGATTCTATTGAAATATTCAATAACATCTGGCGGTTGATTTCCTTTTTCTCTTTCTTTTGATGTATTTATTTCTGTATTTAATGTCAGCTTTCCACCTGGATCGCTGACTTGCATCGATACACCGCTGGGGTGTATAGGCACCTCTTCTTTTGCAAGTTCATCTTGACGCTTCTTGTGCTGACGCTTTCCTCCCCTCCTTTTCCCCATTTGTTTTAACTATTTTAATTTATTTTAATTTATTTTATTTTATTTTGTTTATTTTGTTTTTTTTTCGTTAATTCGGGGAAGTCGAACCGCCGCGGTGGTTCATCTCTGCATAGAATCCACACCGAGAAAGAGGAGGCTTTCTGCTTGTTTTCTCTTATTCTTCTTTGTTAGTATAAAATTTTTTAAGTTTCCAGCCAAATAAAAAAGCAAAAAAAAAAAAATATATATAAACAACAATGAAAAACCTCAACGATACAGCTCTATCACAGATACACCAGAGAAGAGTTCATCTTTAGGAAAGCAAACGAAAAAAAAAACACAGGCATCATCCGCCACAAATTTTGTTTTATTTTATTTTATTTATTCTCCTTTTTCTTGAAAAACAAACGCAGATCCATCGGCTTACTGTGGGGCAAAGTGTACCCTATGGGGGCCCCGGGGC
>NW_013569221.1:8026-8487 GCF_000499745.2 Eimeria mitis
TAAGAGGAGGCTTTCTGCTTGTTTCTTCTTGTTCTTCTTTGTTAGTATAAAATTTATTAAGTTTCCAGCCAAATAAAAAAGCCAAAAAAAAAAAAAATGTATAAACAACAATGAAAAACCTCAACGATACAGCTCTATCACAGATACACCAGAGAAGAGTTCATCTTTAGGAGAGCAAACGAAAAAAAAAACACAGGCATCATCCGCCACAAATTTTATTTTATTTTATTTTTATTATTCTCCTTCTTCTTGAAAAACAAACGCAGATCCATCGGCTTACTGTGGGGCAAAGTGTACCCTATGGGGGCCCCCGAAGGCCTTAGGAGCAGCAGCAATAAAAAAAAATTTTTTTCAATTAAAAAAATATTTTTTATTTAATTTGAGTTGTTTGCTGTAATAAAAAAGTTTAAATAAAATACAGAAGCGGTGTGTACAAACATCTGTAGATAGCATCTGCTGCT
>NW_013569221.1:8587-9055 GCF_000499745.2 Eimeria mitis
CCCCTGGGGGGCCCCCCGCTCGACCGTGGGTACGGGGGGGGGCCCCGGGGGGGCCCCCGAAGGCCTTAGGAGCAGCAGCAATAAAAAAAAATATTTTTTTAATTAAAAAAATATTTTTTATTTAATTTGAGTTTTTTTCTGTAATAAAAAAGTTTAAATAAAATACAGAAGCGGTGTGTACAAACATCTGTAGATAGCATCTGCTGCTTGTTTGTTTTTCTTTTTGTTTTTTTGTTTTTGTTTTTTTGTTTATATTAAATAGAATAAATGAGATGATTTAAATTAATAATATATAAAAATAAATATAAATAAAATAACTAATGATAGAAGTAAAAACACATAAAGAAGAAAATGTATCTATGCCGCAGGAGAGATCGCTTATATACAGCAGACGAACATCTATATATTTTATAATAAAATTTAATATAAATTATAATTTATATTATAATTTATATTTTATTATAATTA
>NW_013569221.1:9931-10388 GCF_000499745.2 Eimeria mitis
CAATAATAAAATAAAAAAAATAAAATAAATAAAATAAATAAAAAATAATAAAAAACAAATAAATAATTTATTGTAATAAAATTTATTTCAGGGTTTAGGGTTTAGGGTTTAGGGTTTTGCTGCAGCTGACGCAACAGCAACCAAAGACATAGACAGCCAAAGACAAGAAGAAATAAAGAAAAAGAAAAAAAAGAAAAAGAAAAAGAAAAAGAAATAAAAAAGAAAAAAAGACATAAAAAAGGAGAGAAAGAAAAAGAAAGAAAAAATAAATAGATAGAGAGACAGACAATAAACACAGCACCAAAAGAAGAAAACAAAAGATATATATTTAATTAAAAAAGAATAAAATAAAATAAAATAAAACAAAATATATAAAGAAACAAACGAATAAATAAATAAACAAAACAAGAGAAAAGGAAAAACGGAAGAAAAGCAAATATATATATATATATATATA
>NW_013569221.1:10429-10730 GCF_000499745.2 Eimeria mitis
CTCTTTATTTAAGGTCTCTTCTCCGCGCCGTAGAAGAGCCTTTAGTAGGGGACGAAGCAGCAGCAGCAGCAGCAGCAGGACTAGCAGCAGCAGCAGCAGCAGCAACAGCAGCAGCAGCAACTTCTGCAGCAGGAGACAAACTATCAGTCTTCTGCCGCCGCAGCCGCAGCGACTGTCTCCTTATGAGGGGGTCCCCACCTTCTGTCTCCTTTTCTGTTTCTCTTTCTGCTTCTTTGCTGCTCTCTGCTTCTGCGCTGCTGCTGCTGCTGCTGCTGCTGCTGCTGCTGCTGCTGCTGCTGCT
>NW_013569222.1:0-351 GCF_000499745.2 Eimeria mitis
AAGTAACAAAGTTATACTGAGCTGTTCACACAAACAGAAAGTGGGTTGCAGGCGACATAAACATAAATTTTTTTTTTTCTGCATAGAGTTTATATGCATGCATATAAAGTAATACTACTATGCAAAGCCAAGCTTCGCATGCAACAGAAATAAAAAAAACTATAAAAATTTTAGTAAACACCAGTTTCACTTATATTCAAACTTCACTCACCATGTATCATCGATCGTACAGGATGTACGCCAGCAACTCAGTGGTGTTAGAGCGGCGTTGAATGGCTGTGTTGCTCTCACTTTATGTTATCCTTCATATTATATATATATATATATATATATATATATATATATATATAT
>NW_013569222.1:474-619 GCF_000499745.2 Eimeria mitis
ATGTGTTGCTAGGAATAAGATACAGCACATACAAATATATTTCCCTAATTAAAGAAGCTCTGCATGCAGAATGCATAGAAAACGAAATTCTGCTGCTGAAAGCTTCGCTATGTTTTCCTGTTTTGTTTACGCTGAGACCCGATGA
>NW_013569223.1:337-619 GCF_000499745.2 Eimeria mitis
CTGCTGCTCTTGCTGCTGCTGTTATTGCTGCTGCTATTGTTGTTGCCGCTGCTGTTGTTGCTGCTGCTGCTGTTGCTGCTGCTGTTTTTCCTGTCGCTGTAGCAGTAGCAGCAGTAGCAGCAGCAGCAGCAACAGCAGCAGCAGCAGCTGCAGCAGCAGCAGCAGCAAGACTCTCATTGTTTGTCTTTGCTGCTCACATATATATAAATATATATATAAATCAATCAATAGACAAATATATATATATATATATATATATATATATATATATATATATATATA
>NW_013569224.1:0-322 GCF_000499745.2 Eimeria mitis
GCATCTGCTTCAGCTGCTGCTGCAGCAGCAGGAGACAGAGGAACCAATAACACAGCTAGCAGCAGCAGCAAATGCTGCTGATGATAAGCAGCAAGCTGCTGCGTGTCTCTACACCCCAGCAGCAGCAGCAGCAGCAACGGCCTCTCTGTTGTGTATATACAAAAACCCAAATGCTGCTGCAGCGCATGCAGCAGATGCAGCAGCTCTTGTCTTGCTGCAAGCACAACCCCATAAAACCTAAACACCACACTCACGCTGCTGCTGCTGCTGCTGCTGCTGCTGCTGTTGCTGCTGCTGCTGCTGCTGCTGCTGCTGCTGCTGC
>NW_013569224.1:397-619 GCF_000499745.2 Eimeria mitis
TCGCCTCAGTTCTAAATTAAAAGCAAAGACAGCAGCAGCAGCAGCAGCAGCAGCAGCAGCAGACACAACAGTTGAGGCCCCCAACCGGCCTCCCTTTTGCTTCACCTGCAGCAGCAGCAGCAACAACAGCAGCAGCAGCAGCAAGATAAATGCATGCACAGCAGCAACAAAAACAGCAGCAGCAGCAGCAGCAAAGCCCATCCATCCACACCACCACCACCA
>NW_013569225.1:0-287 GCF_000499745.2 Eimeria mitis
AAAAAAACACACACACACACACACACACACACACACACACAAACACAGGTACATATATTTTTTTTCGTGTGTATATATGTTTGTGTGTTGTGTATATGTTCAGTTTCTTTTGGTCTTAGTGAGGCTACTCTGACTCTTCCTTCTGGTGCTCGTGCATCTCTTCACTTTGACCCCAACAAAACAACTTTTATTGTTTTTCTCTCTAAGCCTATAGATGAATGTTCAATAGAAGATATAAGAGAGGGGCTATATAAACATAAAAAAGAAATAAAACATAAACTGCAACA
>NW_013569225.1:531-619 GCF_000499745.2 Eimeria mitis
TTTATTTAACTTATTTAGTTCATTTAATTAATTTAATTAATTTAATTAATTTATGTCAGTTCATATATATATTTATAAGTTTTTATAG
>NW_013569226.1:0-213 GCF_000499745.2 Eimeria mitis
TGTGACACGAGTAGGTTGGAGGCAGATCGATACGGTATGCTACTTGTCCGATGCGTTCCAATATTGTGAATGGTCCTCTAAATCTGGGTTCCAACTTAGGGCATTGATTGCGTCCTGCGAAGTTGCGACTGTTAATCCAAACACGGTCGCCCGGCTGATATTGTACGTCCCGTCGATGGGCATCCGCATAACACTTTTGTTGCCATTTTGCTC
>NW_013569226.1:547-618 GCF_000499745.2 Eimeria mitis
ACTGAGACTGGAACCGCGGGTCTCTGTCTGAGATTAGGACGTCGGGAAACCCATGATACCGAATTAGCCGA
>NW_013569227.1:0-4851 GCF_000499745.2 Eimeria mitis
TATATATATATATATATATATATATAATTTCTCATATTATTATTTATAATTAATTATAATAATTAATTCTAATGAATGAATTATTATTTTAATTTTTATTTTATTTATTTTATTTATTTTTAATTTTCCTTTTATTTATTTTAATTTTATTTTATTTATTTATTTATTTATTTATTTTTTTATTTATTTATTTATTTATTTATTTATAATAATAAACCTACTTAGTTTCCCGGTGTGATAAACCATAAAAATATTTTTTTTTATAAATTATTAAATATTTTATTCTCTTTTTATTTATTTTATTTATTTTAATGTATTTTATTCATTTACTTATTTTATTTTATTTATTTATTTTATTTTATTTATTTATTTTATTTATTTATTTATAATAAAAAACCCACCTAGTTTGCTGGTGTGGTTGACCATAACAATAATTTTTTTTGATGAATATATTAATAAATATTTTATTTTAATTTTATTATAAATAAATAAATAAAATAAAATAAATAAATTAAATAAATTAAATAAACAAAATAAATAAAATAAAAATAAAAATAAAAATAAAAATAAAATAGATAAAAAACCCACCTAGTTTGCTGGTGTGATTGACCATAAAAATAAATTTTTTTGATGAATTATTAAATATTTTATTCTCTTTTTATTTATTTAATTTATTTTAATATATTTTATTAATTTATTTAATTTATTTTATTTATTTTATTTATTTATTTATAATAAAAAACCCACCTAGCTTGCTGGTGTGGTTGACCATAACAATAATTTTTTTTGATGAAAGCCCCGAAGGAAGAGGACGCAAAATTCGTCTTTTCCAAAAAGGACGAAATAAACTATACGCTGCATGCATGCATGCATGCATGCACACCCATGCATGCATGCGTTTGTATGCATGCATGCGTTTGTATGCATGCATGCACACCCATGCATGCATGCATGTATGCATGCAAGCGTTTGTACGCATGTATGCGTTTGTATGCATGCATGCACACCCATGCATGCATGCATGCACACCCATGCATGCATGCATGCACACCCATGCATGCATGCATGCGTATGTTTATATACATGCAAACAAAAAAAAATTTAATTAAATTAAATAACACTGGTTACTAGTGTTGTATCTATGCTGCATGCATGCAAATATATTAAATTAAATAAGAGTGTTTAGAAACGTTGTACGCTGCATGCATGCATGCATGTGTGCATGCATGCAAAGACAAAGTAAATAAATTAAATTCAATAACAGTGTTCAACAAAGCTGTATGTACACTGCATGCATGCACGCATGCATACACGCATGCAAACAAACTAAATTTAATTAAATAAAAATACTTTATAGAGACATACAAAATGTGTAAGATGCATGCATGCAAACAAAATGAAATCAAATTAAATAACACAACAACAACATAAAAGACAACAGCAACACATACACACACCAAGTGTGTAGAGCTATATATATATATATATATATATATATATATATATATATATATATATATATATATATATATATATATAATAATAACATATATATATATATATATATATATATATATATATATATATATATATATATATATATATATATATATATTATTTTTGTTCATACACACCTGTGTGTATACAGAAACAAGGAAAAAGAAGCGCAGCAACAGACATAAAAACAATCAGCTGTACCAGCAGCAACAGCAGCAGCAGCAGCAGCAGCAGCAGCAGCAGCAGCAACAGCAGCAGATGGAGAGCTTACCTATGAACATAAGCAGCTGATGAGTGCCTCCTAGTATTACAATTCTTAATTTGGGTTTAATAAGAAGAAGAGGAAACAAACAAATACCCTCAATAGCCAGAGAGGCGCAGGATAATATAAGGAAAACAGAAACAACAGTGTAGAAATACACCGTAAGAATGAAACGCAACGCTGTATAGAATACCCCCATATTGAATTTATTAAAATAAAAACAATAATTTAAAATATTTGAGAGAAAAAAAGAAAAAAAACAAACATAAATTTGTATGGATACAAACACGTTTCCACTCGTGAGTCAGCTGTGCAGCGAGAAACACAGCATGGGTTAATGAATAAAGAGAAGAGAAACAAAGAAAGACATGTATAATTTCTTTTTTTAATGAATTAAATGTCATTTAAATTAAAATAAATTTACTTTTCCTTTTCTTTTTCATGCTGTGCATACACCCGAATGAAACCTCTGCAGTGTGAAGCCGTGTGCTCACTCACAGCCCCAAGAGAAAGCTGAACGATACAGAAGATTGAGGCGATAAACCAAAAAAATAAATTTATTTTCATGAATTAATTTAATTCTTTTTAATATTTTTCAAAATGATTTCTTTTTCTGAGAAGAAGAATACTACTTCTTGAGGGTTTCTGCTCGTCAGCCTGTTCTGCACAGAGGGGCCCCCTCACCCCCTCATTCATCTTTTTTATTGAATTTGTATTGTTTGTTTTTTCTTGTTTATCTTTTACTTCGTTTCATGTTTTTATATATTTCATTTATAGCTGCAAATACACCCCATTTACACCTGCATATACACCCGGTTTCCACCCGTTCTTCATTCAGCTTTCCCTGCGGCGATGATTCAACTTGAACAGAAACATGAATGCCAGCAGGCAGCAACAGATCAGCAACAAAAAAAAGCGAATCCATCATTTATTTCTTCTTCTACAGATGATAATAAAGTTTTATTGAAGGAGTTTCATCATAAAGAGGAAAAAGAAGAAAAAAAAATGCAGATTGACGGCAGAAACACAGCAGAAGAAAGCACGCAGAAGGAGGTGTTTCAATCATCAGAAGAAATACAAAATTTAATAAATTCTGAAATTTCAGGTGTATGTACAGCTGATGAAGAAAAAGATGAAAAAGAACAACAAAATAACAAAGATGAAACACAACACATTCAACTATCAAAAAATAAATTAAGAAAGCTCAGAAGGCAACAAAAAATGCTGCAGGCAAAAGAAAGAAGAAAGGCTCATCGTCCCGAAGCAAAAAGACAAAAAAAAATCAGAAAAAGAGAACAACGTGCCGCTGCAGCAGCAGCAGCAGCAGCAGAAGAAGCAGCAGGAGCAGCAGCAGAAACAACAGCACCACCCCCAGAAACACCAGCAGCAGCAGCAGCAGCAGCAGCAGCAGCAGCAGCAGCAGCAGATGCTGCTGATGAAGGTGTATTGCTGCGTATATGTATAGATTGTGACTATGAAGACTATCAAACAGAAGCAGATATATTTTCTCTGGCGCAGCAGTTAATGTATTCTTATGGAGATGTTAATAAATTAAATAAAAAAAGAAATAAATTATTTAATATAAATAACAAAAATATTTATATTTCTTGTGATACACCACAAGAACAGCAGCAGCAGCAGCAACAGCAGCAGCAGCAGCAGCAGCAGCAGCAACAAGAAGAACAACAGCAGCAGCAACAACAAGAACAAGAAGAGCAGCAAGAAGAAGAAGAAAAAAATAAAAACAAAACAACAAATACAAATATATCATCTGCATGCAATACACATTCATTGCAGCCTCAGCAACAAACAGAAGAACACACAAACACAACAGAAAACTCTCCTGCTGCTGCAGATGCATGCAGCAGCAGCAGCAGCAGCAGCAACAGCAGCAGCACCACCACCCCCACCTCCCCCACCGCCAGCACCACCAGCACCACCAGCACAACCAGCACCATCAGCAGCAGCAGCAGGAGTCGATCAGCAGCAGCAACAGCAGCAGCAGCAGCAGCAGCAGAGTTGTGTATAGCGGGTGTGGGGCCCCGGGTAGAGCTGGCGCTGCAGCGGTTGCAGGGGTGTGGTAGCTGGCGTTGTATGATAACAAAGTTAAGTTTTATAGATATATATAAAGAAGAATATAAAAAAAAAAAATAATATATCTTTCTGCTGATGCAGAAGAAGAAATAGATTATATAGATAAAAACTTTATATATGTTGTTGGGGGCCTCGTTGATAGAAATAAATATAAATATATAACCAGAGACAAATCTTCTTTTTTTAATATTATAAATAAAAAACTACCCACACAAACTAAACTCAAAAATAAACTAAGAGGATCCAGGGTACTGACTGTAAACCAGGTAAATAAATAAATATATAAATAAATATAAATAAAATAAATATAAATAAATAAATATAAATAAATAAATATAAATAAAAAAAATAAATAAATAAATATAAATATATAACCAGAGACAAATCTTCTTTTTTTAATATTATAAATAAAAAACTACCCACACAAACTAAACTCAAAAATAAACTAAGAGGATCCAGGGTACTAACTGTAAACCAGGTAAATAAATAAATAAATAAATAAATATAAATGAATAAATAAATATAAATAGATAAATAAATAAATAAATGTAATTAAATAAATAGATAAATAAATATAAATAATTAAATAAATGAATATAAATAAATAAATAAATATAAATAAATAAATAAATATAAATAAGTAAATATATAAATATATAGGTTGTTTATGCATTGGGGTGTATCTGCAGTCCACTCGACGAAGCCCTCATTTATGCTGCTATATAAATTTATAAATTTATAAATAAATAAATAAATAAATAAATATATATATATATATATATATATATATGTATATGTTTGTGTGTGTGTGGGTGTGTGTGTGTGTGTATGATGTGTTGCTGCTGCTGGTTCTGCTGCTGCTGCTTTTGCTGCTGCTGCTTTCCTACTGCTGCTGCCTCTCCTCCACCTTCTCCTGCTGCTGCTGCTCCTGCTCCTGCTCCTGCTCCTGCTGCTGCTGCTGCTGCTGCTGCTGCTGCTGCTGCTGCTGCTGCTGCTGC
>NW_013569227.1:4885-7385 GCF_000499745.2 Eimeria mitis
CTTTATTGGTTGCTTATGTTGAGTGTGGTGATTGGGAGTCTGCCTTTGCGCGGGTGTTGCCGGCCAGAAAGACAGCAGAAGAAATAAAAGAAGAAAACACAGAAACTTTATTTAATAATGTTTTATTAGAGTAGTTTATTTATTTATTTATTTTATTTATTTTTTTTTTTTTATTTTGTTTGCTTGTTTTGGTGTTTGTTTGTTTGCTTGGCGAGGGGAGAAATAAAAAAGAAAATACAGAGGTTTATTGTTTATTTATTTATTTTGTTTATTTATTTTATTTATTTATTTTATTTATTTGTTTATGTTTTTAGTGATAGAATAATAACATTCTTTATTTTGTTTATTGTTTGAATTATATTTTATTTATTTATTTTATTTTATTTTATTTTATTTTATTTTATTTTATTTTATTTTATTTTATTTATTGTTATAATAAAAAAAATTAATAAAATAAAAAAATATGTGTAAAAGGGAGATATCTTCTTTGGGGTTGTTATTGGTGGGGTTGTTGTTCTTGTTTTTCTTTTCTATATAAATAAAAACAAAAACAAAAACGATAAAATTAATTTTACTTTTTTTTTATTTTAATGCTGCAGTTAATTTGCATAAACAGAAATAAACGCATTGCTGCTGATGCTGCTGCTACTGCTACTGCTGCTGCTGCTGCTGCTGCTGCTACAACTGCTGCTGCTGCTGGTACGCTGGCAGCTGCTCGTACTGCTGCTGCTGCTACTACTGCTGCTGCTGCTTCTCCTGGTACTTCTGATGCTCGGGCAGCTGCTGTTGCTGCTGCTGCTTTTGCTGCTGCTGCTGCTGCTGTTGCTGCTGCTGCTGTTGCTTCTGCTGCTGCTGTCAGCTGCTGTCTGCTGTCACAGCAAAACATATGGGCTTCCTCTATATTCTAATCCTAAAAGCGTACATACACTTCAGTGTTTATATATATATATATATATACATATATATATATATATATATATATTTATGCATATATATTCATATATAGGATCTGAATCGACTTGTATTCAGTTGTGTTGACCTCAATTAGATGAATGTTTTAGCAAAATATTTTGTTATTTATTATTTTAATTGAATTAAAATTTAATTGAATATTATATTGTTGTTTTTTTGTGTTTAATAAACTGACGTTTTAATTAGATACATATATATGAAGCACAGAAGAAACAGCTGAGCATACACCCGGCGGGGAAACCGAATGTATAAGGAGTAAATGAAATTTCTTGTTTCTGTATATTAAAGAAGAAAATATATTTTAATAATTAAATATATAATTTATTTTATTTAATTTACACAAATTTATTCATAAAATATTTCAAACAGGGGGCCCCCATGTCAGGGTTGGCTGGCGGGTGGGGGGCCCCCCCCCCCAAGTACCCGCTGCTCTGGGTGTGTTACTATTCAAGTTTTTTGCAGAAAAAAAAATTTGTTTTTTTTCGGGAAAAAATTATTTAATTAAATAAAATAGAAGAAAATAAGTGAATTGATTCAAAAGATTTTTGAAAATGGTGCTTTTAGGGGCCTGTAACCCTCTATTAGATATCGTCGCCACCGTACCGGTTTCAGTACTTGATGAGTATGGTTTACCCCATGGCGGGGCTGTATTAGCCTCAGAAAAACAATTAAATCTTTTTAATATAATTCAAAAAGAATATAAATGTCAACTTATGGCCGGAGGATGCGGACAAAATACCATACGCGTCTACCAGGCGCTCGCTAAAAAGGTAAACCCTAAACCCTCATAAACCCTCATAAACCCTCATAAACCCTCACAAACCCTTATAAACCCTTATAAACCCTTTTAAACCTTTTAAACCCTTATAAACCCTTATAAACCATCATAAATATCTATAAACCCTCATACGATCTTACCAGCCCTTATAGATTCTTATAAACCCTTATAAACCCTTATAATGTTGTAAACCCTAAACCCTAAACCCTAAACCCTAATTAATAAACCCTTATAAATGCGTATGCATACTTAAACACCCGCGTAAACCCTTATACACGATCATAGATCATAGTAAATCTCTTGGTAAACCCTAAACCCTAACAAACCCTAAACCCTAATTAACAGTAATAAAAAACCCTAAACCCTAAACACAAACACCCTAAACCCTAAACCCTGAAACCCTAAACCCTTAACCCTAAACCCCTTTGTTTCTCTGTCCTTCAAGCGATAAACCCTTTTTTCTTTCCCCTGCATGATGTATTTATTTAATTTATTTAATTTAATTTAATTTAATTTACTTTAATTTATTTTATTTATTTATTTTATTTTATTTATTTTTTATTTATTTATTTTGTTTGTTTATACAGCCGGGGTCAACAAAGTTTATTGGATGCATAGGCAAAGATAAAGAAGGAAATCAGTTGAAACAACTGCTAGAGGAACAAGGTAAACAAAATATATAAAATATATTTATTTATTTATTTATTTATTTTATTTATTTATTTTATTTATTTGTGGGTTTAGGGTTTA
>NW_013569228.1:0-202 GCF_000499745.2 Eimeria mitis
CCACCGCAAGCGGTAGATGTTGGACAGAAGGCAAAAGCGAAATCTGTAAGGGAAACAGGGGGTCCGCTTTGTGCGAGAATTTGTGTAGTGTTTTGGCTTCGGGGCGTGAGCAATTTGTGCGAGCGCGGATGGTTTTACTGTGCGGTTGGCATAGCACGCCAAAATGCTCCTAGCATGCCAACATAGTAGGTAATGGCGAGAG
>NW_013569228.1:334-618 GCF_000499745.2 Eimeria mitis
GCTTTGCAGTTTTTCTTATTGCACGTGCGTTCAGTTCGATAGCGCTTTGCGCAGGACTTTGCGGAGGCCTATGGCACCTGCCTTTGTAAGCATCTGGAGGTTGCGCAGCCTGTGTACGCAAATATACAACGGCGGCGGGAGAGGAACCTTCTTTGGCACTGCAATTGCGCGCTGTTGTGACCAGAAGGTATGCACAAGATGGGGAGTAGAGCGCGCAACGGTGCAATGCTTTCAGCAACTAGAACATTTGAAAAAAAACGCTACAGCAGACGGCCGAAACCAAG
>NW_013569229.1:0-225 GCF_000499745.2 Eimeria mitis
AGCTGTGCTGCAGCAGCGGCAGCAGCACAGAGACAAGGTCTAGGGATTGATTATAAGGTAAGAGAGAAGGGTTTATAGATATACATAAATGAGCTGCTGTTTGTTGTATATCTACTATATCTATTTCTTTATCTGAGCTGTCTATACACCCCAACAAATATAATATACCTTTTATAGCCCCCTGCTGCACCATCTGTCCCCTCATATCTTCATTCTTAGATAATA
>NW_013569229.1:483-618 GCF_000499745.2 Eimeria mitis
TAGCTGCTCATAGAACTGCTGCAGCTCTTCTATCTGTTCAGGGTCTAGGCCTATATCACCAAAACTTTTTTTTTTATTTTTTTTTTCTTTGTCTTCTCGAGACATAAACAAGTTCTTTATAGCCCCACATAGTAA
>NW_013569230.1:0-174 GCF_000499745.2 Eimeria mitis
TGCGCGCTGCGTTCCATCCCCATTTGAACTCACCCTCCCGCATTTGGTGGGCAGTGCGTTGCCAAGCTTACTACTTAAGGTTCCTTGAGTTATGATATGCTATCCAGGAGACGGGTATGCCCCGGAGGGCAAGATGCCACAGGCGGAAGCACAAGCTGGCAGTGTTGATTGCCG
>NW_013569230.1:518-618 GCF_000499745.2 Eimeria mitis
GCAGCACACCGAGGCGGCTTTACGCTAGCCTGTGTATATGCAGTGTTGTTCCCTCTTCCTTTCACTTGGTTTTCTAACTTTGCTTCGAATGTATACAGTG
>NW_013569231.1:0-312 GCF_000499745.2 Eimeria mitis
TAGGGTTTAGGGTTTAGGGTTTAGGGTTTAGGGTTTAGGGTTTTAGGGTTTAGGGTTTAGGGTTTAGAGAGACAAAATAGGAAACACAGCGAGAGAGTTGATGGCTCTATAGAGAGACAAAATACAGATACACACAGCAGTTGTCTCCTTCATAGCTAGTTTATACACATGCATGCATGCATGCATGCGTGCATGCATGCGTAGAAAAGCCCCATTGCTGCATGCATGAACGCGAACCGCAGCAGCAGCAGCAGCCAGCAGCAGCTTCAGAGCCCAGCTCTCTATGAATTTACTTTCCTTATAAACCATCAC
>NW_013569231.1:412-708 GCF_000499745.2 Eimeria mitis
TGCATGCATGCGTAGAAAAGCCCCATTGCTGCATGCATGAACACGAACCGCAGCAGCAGCAGCAGCCAGCAGCAGCAGCCCCAGGGAAGCTTCAGAGCCCAGCTCTCTATGAATTTACTTTCTTTATAAACCATCACCTGCTGCTGCAGCTGCTGCAGCAGCAGCAGCAGCAGCAGCTGCTGCAGCAGCTGCTGCAGCTGCAGCAGCTGCAGCAGTGTGGTGGGGGGGTTGTGTGTTTGTGTAGAGTATACAGCAGAGTCTCCGTTGATACCGATTATATTATATATAAAATAAAA
>NW_013569232.1:0-8108 GCF_000499745.2 Eimeria mitis
TATATATATATATATATATATATATATATATATATATATATATATATATATATATATATATATATGTTGTTTTCCTAGTTTTTCTCGTTCTTGATAAGCATTCATTAACTAAGGCTAAGCAACTCACTGAGAAGGCGAGTTGGGTGCACTGAATATATCTCTTCACTTTCTTGTGTATCTCTGCTCATCTTCTGAGATTAGAAGTATTTATAATATTATTTAATATTTCTATATTTAATTTATATTTATTTAATATTTCAGCAGGGATATCTACAATGTTTGTTATAGATCATGCTAATACTTGAGTATAGTATCAACTAGAAAAGGATTAGAGTTGATGGTTTAGGGTTTCAGGTGTAGAATTTCATTCACACTTCACAACAAAAGTCTGCATGCTGCAGACATACTCTATACTGGCAGCTAACCGCATATCACAGCGTCTCGCTTGCTGTGATTATATAGCAGAAGGGCTGCAGCACCAAACTATGCAACAGCTGCAGCAGCAGCAGCAGCAGCAGCAGCAGTAATTGTTGAAAAAGGCTGCGAGGAAGAGCCGTTGCTGCATGAAGGTAGAATAGATGAAACGCTCAGAAAGCGTTCTAAATAAACAGATATGCATTCTTGACTGACTACGGTGATTACTATTGAATTAGGAAAAACCCAGAAGTTAGGTTTAACACAAAGCTTTCTCATCTCGTGTGTTTTTGTATACAAATTCTGTGCATTTCCATGCATCTGAGGTTCAGCATAACTATGGCGGTGTCTAAAAGTTATTAAGCAAAGAGAACTGTACACCCCGGCTGGGTGAATACAGCAGGCAGGCGGAGTTCTACGGCCTTTCTGTTGAGTGAAGCTGCTACAGCTACAGGCATAACGTTTCATGGTGATATGCTTGGATGCACCTGCTCTGTTCATTGTTTTCTGCTGCATAGGTGAACACTCATCTAGAAAGTTTGAAGCCGCCTGCTACTGCATATCAACAACAGTGAAACTTTTGAGTTAAGAAGTACTCGAGTCTTCGGTTTTCTCTTTTGGCATTACAACCAGCCCTCGCCAGGCACTATCTTTCACATTTGTTCGCCACATTGCTCTCATTCCTTCTGATGATGATGCTGAGAAATACACATAGAAACAAACACTGAAACCAGAACATTTCATGGAGAAAGATACCTCAGGGCCTCAACCCTAAACCCTAAACCCTAAACCCTAAACCCTAGGGTTTAGGGTTTAGGGTGTAAGACGGATGGTAAAGTGTTGATGCCCCGCTGAAATCTGCTGGTTTTAACTTGTCTTACACTTTTGTGTCTCTCCGGGGTTTTCAATAGGCCCCACTGCATCTGTTTGAGGAAAAGAGGAAGCAGCTACGGCTTGGTCAAGGCCTTCTGTTTCACGCAGAACAGCAGGTGGCGAGATGCTCGCCTCAGCGCCCTCATCAGCAGCTTGCTTTCCCGAGCTTTCTATATCGACAGAGCCATCTGCACCGCTTTCAGAAAACTTCATCTGTGTAGGAATGCTGGAATACTTCATCTGTGTAGGAGTGATGTGGTTGATGACTGGGAGCACTTCAGTGACTGACTGAACACTGCTGCGTAGCTCATCATTACTGCAATTCAAGTTTTGCTGTTCGTGGTTAATTGCACTTTCTGAGTTCTTGTTCTCTTCGCCTGTGCCGGCATGATTCTCGTTAGCTCCCTCTGCTGTACTGCTAAGAAGTTGAGAGTCGCCCGAAGCAGGCAACGATCCCTGCTTCACTGACACAGCAGCTGAGCCTTTTGTGTTGACAGTTGCATCTGTTTCAGACGGCGTTTTTCCATTCTCCATAGAATGCGTACTTCCAAGACCATTCACCTTTAGAAGCGGAGAGACTTTGCCAGTTGTTTCGGCGCTGTGGCGCTTAAGCAAGAGCTCTGCTGCACCTTTTCCCCCTTTAAATTGCAACATTCCAGATGAGGAAGGGAGAGCACCTACAGAGAGGCTAGGCCTGAGAGCTTTCTCCCTCAACTCCCCATCGGGTTCAAAGAATACAGGGCATGACTGCCACATACGAGCAGATGCATCTAGGCTCTTTGCATCGCCGGCAGAGCTGACTGCATTCGAAGAGTCTGAGGACTTGCGGCTTTCCACAACAGATCTGCTGCTTCCGGATCTGCTGCTGTTCACCTGCACGCCTCCAGAGCTTTTGCTCTGAAGACGTTGATCAACTGCAATATCACCGCTGGGCAACCGGCTACTACGCGCAGAAACCGAGCTGACTGATGCTGGTGACTTATGAACTTCNTATCACCGCTGGGCAACCGGCTACTACGCGCAGAAACCGAGCTGACTGATGCTGGTGACTTATGAACTTCCTGAAGCCTCGCCCCATCTTTCATAACTGTGTCCTGTAGTTTGGCCTTCAAGGCCTGTAACCTCTCCCGCTCACGTTCAAGAGTTTGCAGCTTTGCTCTGCGCTCCTCTTCAATAGATTTAGCAGCCAGCTCAAAGGCATAAAGGGAGTTGTATGCAGCGCTCCTGAAAAAGAGAAGTGAATTGCCTACAGCGAAGTCTTTGATGTCAATATACTGTCCTAGCATGCGAACAATGTCATCTTTATCTCCACACGCCGCTCCCCCAAAGAGTCTAGGGCAGTACTTCGGCAGGTCCTCAATACGTGCCACCACTGGAAAGCCATAGCTGAGTTTGATCAAAACACACAACACAGAAAAGTTTCAATATATGCTTTTGCACACTGACGATAGTGGAATGCATATCTATATGATCGGGTCCACTTATCTTTCTCACCTCTGCCAATCCTCAACCTTCAGAAGCTCTTCATACGTCCAACTAGTCAATCCTGTAGAAACAGAATGCATGCACATTCCTACACTTTGCTCCTCCTGATTTAAACCAAGCTGCCTCTCGCCGAAGGCCTCAAAGTAACCACGGGGAGCCAATGAGGTAACTGCTTCGCAAGCCCCCCTGCAGAAGCTACCCCTAAGGTGCGATGTGTTAGAGAAATTTAACAACAAATATGCAAAATGAATTTCTACAATGTGCATGCACTGATATTTGTGGAATATGTACGTACGAGAATCCGAGGAGCGCACGACAAGTACTGGTCTCTCAACCAGGTCAATCTCCAGGCAATCCTGAACGGCTTGGAGGACTCGAGCTGCACAGCTACAGTTGGCGATGCGGCCACACATTCTTGTAGCAGATGCCTGAAGCAAATTCCTCACCACAGCGACAACAAGTTTATCCTTATGCGAGCATGCTTGTGAAACTTAATCTGTCTAAGTTTGCCAGGAGAGGAAGCCAAAAGAGGCACCAAAGAAACTCCTCCGTGGGTGCTTACAGAACGCAGAAGGTTCCCAATCAAACGAAATGTTGATCCCTTGATGGTCGATGACGCGCTTGTCAACTCTTTCAGATCCGTAGGAGACCACTGGCCCAGCCAGTCAATGAGTAATGAACCATCAGGTGTGACATTCAATATTTCTTTTGCGCAAGGCTTCGTGCTTGCCCACTCGATCCAAGCAACCACATCTGCAACGAATGCATGCCAAATGTTTGTATACGTGTTCACTGCACAGCCTTAAGAATGACCCGTATCAACCCCAGCAAAAATCTATACACACCTTCCTGGTTTCTCGGTTCACTTGCAAGGAACGGGATGAGGCCGCCGTGTCTTGAGAAGAGAAGCTGCAAAAGCAGCTGAGCATGTGGCTTCTGCGTCATAGAGTTGAGGTATACAGGCAGCTTTACATCATCGGTATCCAAGATACGTTGAAGGTTATGAATGCCTCGGAATGCAACGGCCAGATGCAGCACCTGGAAACACGTGATCAAACAAAAGCTCTTTGTTAGACCTTGCAAGTCTTTATTAGTTGCAAAAAATACAGCAAAAGAAATATAAATGTATTTCAAGCAAATGTATTCTGTGGGCTCTTACGCATTACCTGTAAGGCCTGACTAGCGAATCCTCCGAAGGAGAGCGGCCCATCAGCAGAGCTTGCAAAGGGAGCATCTGTAGGTTACATAGAACAAAGCATATTGAAGAAATAAATATATTATGTTTAAGAGTGGTTCTAAGAAAGTATCCTGCTGGAAAAAGTTTTAGAAATTCGCATACCTTCAATGATGATATCTAGAGCTTTGCTCTGAAGAGAAAATGGCTTCATGGGTAGAAGCGGTTGAAAAGAGCGCTGCATGAACAACCGAAAGGAAACTCAAAGTGAAGAGAAATGTGTATGTGATGCATGCGCAAAAACTCTAATTTTGGCTAAATTAGTTGAAGTTCTTTTGTTCAAAAGTTTTGTGTTTACCTGTACTTCCTTATTGGCAAGTTGTGTCACGAAGTAGAAAAGACCCTCATAAAGGATACTTCGGAGCTGTCTAGATAAATCCTCGTCTTCTCCTGAACTTTGCTTGAAAATTATCTGAACTAGTCCCGTCTGTGCACCAAGAAGCTGCTCCGTGACTTCGATGTCTTCGGGTCTTAAGTTGGAGCCTCTAGAAAGTATCCAATAAGCCAAGCAGATGCGGAGGATATTTGTAGCCTGCATAAGCAGCATGAAAACTCTATACATATGAGCCACAACTCTGACGACGCGGGCGTCCGGAAAATGCAACTATATAAGGAACGTAACGGCATACCTCCATGATGTTGCAGTTGAGCGTTTTTTGCAGCTCTTCTTTTACGGCTGAGAGTGTCTTCGAAGTTTTTTCACTTTCTCTAAAACGATCGATGCAACCGTGTAGAAGTGAATCTTGCAGTTGGGTAGATGACAGTCCTGGGAGGCCTAATATTTGTGGTGTCAATTCGTCAGACAATGCGCCTGCAGCAAAAGGAAACAAAAGATGGAACCCGTACTTCTCTTGCATGGCTCTGCAGTGAATTCGTCTGAGCATAAGCAGCATACTGAGGCGGCGTTTCAAAGGCCTGTTGCACTTACTCTGTACAGCGATAAGTACAATCCTTGGAAGACCTGCATCTGCAGGAGGGGAATCACGTATCAAGAAACCTGTGAGGGAGATATTTCTTGCCTGGCCAGTGCTGTTGAATCCCATGATCCACCTCCACTGACACAAGCTCCATTCTCCCTTGTCAGGAGACGCAATTGTGCTCCAAAGCGCCAACGCCTGTAGTACAAGGGAGAAAGTTCAAGTGCCAAGGATCCTTTTGAAACATTTTCAGGGGTATCAGAAATTTTGCTGAAATTAAACATTATGAACGCTCTTACATCGTATATCCGGCAGACGCTTCTGATGAACAACATCTTCTCCTTCACAGCGAATCCACTCAAAAGGCCGAAGCCAGCCAGCAGAGAGGGAACGGTTCGATCACTGCCTGCACAGCCCCACAGAAAGACTCAACAGTTAGCTACTCGATAGAATTTGCGAAACGCCACTGAAAAATATCAGCTTCACTAAAAGGAGAAGAGAGAATAGCCTTACCATNATAGAATTTGCGAAACGCCACTGAAAAATATCAGCTTCACTAAAAGGAGAAGAGAGAATAGCCTTACCATGTTGATAGCCTCCTACTACCGATACGACTTGGCTCTTCTGATGCAGTATCACCTCACTCCATACGCTGAGTGCTGTGGCATACTGTACAGGTGGCAGTTTCCTTATCTGCACGCAGCTACTGCTGGCCGAAGCCTTGAGGCTGCAGTCCCAGGGTATGAGGTCTGTGGGTGAATCGTATAAACCCTTGATAGCATCAAAGCCAACAAGTGCTCTTGAGATTGTATCCATTTCTGAAGCTGAAATATCCGGAGACTGCTGAAATGAGTCTACTATTGGAAGAGACTCAACAGCGGCTTTGGGGCCCATGATATAAAAAGTGTTTCCTGTTGAGGTGTAGCCCTTTCTCTCGAATTTCAATAGTTGAGTATCAACTGCTGTGGGGGCAAAAGACCAATTCCTAGGCGTCTGTTGCTCCACTCTGCCGTCAACCAGCACTGGTATAGTTCTTGGCTTCACTTGGGCTTCAGAGGCTGATGTTAATGCTTCTGCCGAAACGGACTTCACAATAGCAGGCGTAGAAGGGGTAGCACTTTCTGCAAGCGATGTTTCTATAGCCTCAGCATCTGAGTCTGCTTCTGGCGTTACATGCTNGGGGTAGCACTTTCTGCAAGCGATGTTTCTATAGCCTCAGCATCTGAGTCTGCTTCTGGCGTTACATGCTTTTCATCCTCGCGGGTTGGTGGTTCCTTAGACACAGCTTTCGCCTTGGAAAGAACACCACTTTTAGTGAGCGACGTCTCTGCAGCCTTAACTTGTACACTTCCTTTCGGCTTCACCTGCAACTTTTCTCTAGAGGTTGATGCTTTCAGAGTATCAGCGGTGGTGGGTGCTGGCTTGGGGAAGCCAGCACCTTTGGCGAGGGTTTTCTCTGCTGCCTTTGCCCCTCCGCCTCTTGAAAGCAAAGCCATTGATAACTTCATAACACCTACAGACTCGAGTTTGCTTCCAAGCAGAGGAGCAGAAGTGATTCCCTCTGATGGAGAGTCTCCCCCCGACGAACGAGAAGAATCTGACAACTGCCGAAGAACCCGCAGACCCGCTTCTCTTAGAGGTTCACTGGGAATCGATGGAGCTGAACCTGAAAAAATAACAATGCACCACAGACAGTCATATACACGCAGCATTTTCTTTCTAGAAACCTCTCCCGTTATGCATACAAGGTCTGATGTGAAGGGGCCATTGCTGCAGTTAATATGAAACAAAGGATTACCCGACTTTCCCTATGTTTATATCTAAGTAGCGAACCTGTACATGAGAAGTTAAAATTTCTTTTTACTAAAGAAATTATTATGTTTAATATAGAGCCCCCACATTACATAGAATGAATATTCAAACATTTAAACCTTATTTAATTGAAAATAAAATAATAAAATTATTTTCTTTAGCTTGTTTCCTCAAATTTTGCTTTACCGCAAAACCTACGGGAAAGCTCTTTCGGGAATATAGGAAGCTTTCGCACAGGACCCTTCGCCTTGCTCTCACCATCGTTCTGCNGGAAAGCTCTTTCGGGAATATAGGAAGCTTTCGCACAGGACCCTTCGCCTTGCTCTCACCATCGTTCTGCTCCTCCACAGAGCCCTCCGTCGCCTTGCTCTTGCCCTCGGCAGCGTCAACATCCTCTGCATCCCCCGGAGACTTCCCCGCCGGAGAAGGAACAGCCTTGGCTCCAAATGCCTTTGGAAGAGCCACTCGCCCCTTGGCGAAAACTGCTGCCTTCGCAGCTAGCGGCAGCTTGCCCACAGGAGCCTTCGCCTTGCTCGCATCCTCGCTCGCCTCCTCTGGGGAGGCCTGCGTCTTGCTGGCGGCCTCCACGAGATGCTCTGCACCCTCACCAGTCTTCGCCTCCACAGTAGGAACCGCCCTGGCCCCCAAAGCCTTCGAAAGAGGCGAAGGCCCCTTGGCGGCGCCAGCAACTGGCTTGGAAGCCAGTGGCAGCTTGGCCACAGGGGCCTTCGCCTTACCCGCATCCTCGCTCGTCTTCTCGGGGGCGGCATGAGAGTCGCTGGCAGCATCTCCGAGATGATCTGCAACTCCATCAGCCTTCCCTGCCACAGAAGGAACCGCCTTCGCCCCCAACACCTTCGAAAGAGGCGAAGGTACCTTGGCGGTGCCAACTCCTGCTTTCGAAGCCATTGGCAGCTTGGCCGCAGGAGCCTTCGCCTTGCCCTCATCCTCGCTCGCCTTCTCGGGTGAGCCCTGCGTCTTGGTGGCGGCGTCAACGGGATGCTCTCCAACTCCATTAGCCTTCCCCTCCACAGTAGGAACCGCCTTGGCCCCCAACGCCTTCGACACAGGCGAAGGCCCTTTGGCGGCGCCAACTCCTGCTTTCAAAGCCATTGGCAGCGTGGCCACAGGAGCCTTCGCCTTGCTCGCATCCTCGCTCGCCTCCTCCAGGGAGGCCTGCGTCTTGGTGGCGGCCTCACCGAGATGATCTGCATCCCCTCCAGCCTTCGCCTCCACAGTAGGAACCGCCTTGGCCCCCAAGGCCTTCGACAGAGGCGCAGGCCCCTTCGCGGCGCCAACTACTGCCTTCGAAGCTACCGGCAGCTTGCCCACAGGAGCCTTCGCCTTGCTCGCGTCCTCGCTCTTCCTCTCGG
>NW_013569232.1:8122-11058 GCF_000499745.2 Eimeria mitis
CTTGGATGCCAGTGGCAGCTTGGCCACAGGTGCCTTCGCCTTGCCTTCATCCTCGCTTGTCTTCTCTGGTGAGCCCTGCGTCTTGGCTCCAAACACCTTCGAAAGAGGCGAAGGTACCCTGGCTGTGCCAACTCCTGCTTTCGAAGCCATTGGCAGCTTACCCACAGGAGCCTTCGCCTTGCTTTCATCATCGCTCTTCTTCTCGGGGGCGGCCTGAGAGTCGCTGGCGGCTACCCCGAGATGATCTGCATCCCCACCAGCCTTTGCTTCAACAGAAGGAACCGCTTTAGCCCCCAACGCCTTCGAAAGAGGCGAAGGCAGCTTGGCGGCGCCAACTACTGGCTTGGGAGCCAGTGGCAGCTTGGCCACGGGAGCCTTCGCCTTGCCCTCATCCTCGCTCGTCTTCTGGGGGGCGGCCTGAGAGTCGGTGGCAGCGTCACCGGGATGCTCTGCACCCCCTCCAGCCTTCACCTCAACAGAAGGAACCGCCTTGGCCCCCACGGCCTTCGACAGAGGCGCAGGCCCCTTCGCGGCGCCAGCAACCGGCTTGGAAGCCAGTGGCAGCTTGCCCACAGGAGCCTTCGCCTTGCTCGCATCATCGCTGGCCTCCTCCGGGGCGGCCTGAGAGTNGGCAGCTTGCCCACAGGAGCCTTCGCCTTGCTCGCATCATCGCTGGCCTCCTCCGGGGCGGCCTGAGAGTTGACAGCGGCTTCCCCGAGATCATCTGCAGCTCCATCAGCCTTCGCCTCCACAGTAGGAACCGCCTTGGCCCCCAACGCCTTCGAAAGAGGCAAAGGTACCTTGGCGGCGCCAACTCCTGCTTTCGAAGCCATTGGCAACTTGGCCGCAGGAGCCTTCGCCTTGCCCTCATCGTCGTTCGCCTCCTCTGGGGAGGCCTGCGTCTTGGTAGCGGCCTCACCGAGATGCTCTGCATCCCCTCCAGTCTTCGCCTCCACAGCAGGAATCGCCTTGGCTCCAAACGTCTTCGAAAGAGGCGAAGGCCCCTTGGCGGCGCCAACTACTGCCTTGGGAGCCAGTGGCAGCTTGGCCATAGGAGCCTTCGCCTTGCTCGCATCTTCGCTTGTCTTCACCGGCGAGCCCTCCGCCACGCTCTTGCCCTCGACGGGATGCTCTGCATCCCCTACAGCCGTCGCCTCCACAGAAGGAACCGCCTTGGCCCCCAAGGCTTTGGACAGAGGCGCAGGCCCCTTGGCGGCGCCAGCAACTGGCTTGGAAGCCAATGGCAGCTTGGCCAAAGGGGCCTTCGCCTTGCCTTCATCCTCGCTCGTCTTCTCGGGCGAGGCCTGCGTCTTGCTGGCGGCCTCACCGAGATGCTCCTCATCTCCATCAGCCTTCGTCTCCACAGTAGGAACCGCCTTGGCCCCCAACGCCTTCGAAAGAGGCGAGGGTACCTTGGCGGCTCCAACTACTGGCTTAGGAGCCAGTGGCAGCTTGGCCGCAGGAGCCTTCGCCTTACTCGCATCCTCGTTGGCCTCCTCGGGCGAGGCCTGCGTTTTGCTGGCGGCCTCACCGAGATGCTCCTCATCTCCAGCAGCCTTCGCCGCCACAGCAGGAACCGCCTTGGCCCCCAACGCCTTAGGAGGAGGCGAAGGCCCCTTGGCGGCGCCAACCGCTGCCTTCGCAGCTAGCGAAAGCTTGGCCGCAGGAGCCTTCGCCTTGCCTTCATCCTCGCTCGTCTTCTCCGGGGCGGCCTGAGAGTCGCTGGCGGCTTCCCCGAGATGATCTGCATCCCCTCCAGCCTTTGACTCCACAGAAGGAACCGCCTTGGCTCCCAACACCTTCGGAGGAGGCAGAGGCCCCTTTGCGGCGCCAACTACTGCCTTGGAAGCCAGTGGCAGCTGGGCCACAGGGGCCTTTGCCTTGCCTTCATACTCTCCCGTCTTCTCGGGGGCGGCCTGAGAGTTGACAGCGGCTTCCCCGAGATCATCTGCAGCTCCATCAGCCTTCCCCGCCACAGCAGGAACCGCCTTGGCTCCAAGTGCCTTCGGAAGAGGCGAAGGCCCCTTGGCGGCGCCAACTGGTGCCTTCGCAGGTAGCGGCAGCTTGCCCATAGGAGCCTTCGCCTTGCTCGCCTCCTCGCTCGCATCCTCGGGGGTGGCCTGAGAGTCGCTGGCGGCCTCACCGAGATGCTCTGCATCCCCTCCAGCCTTTGACTCCACAGAAGCAACCGCCTTGGCCACCAACGCCTTCGGAGGAGGCGAAGGGACCTTGGCGGCGCCAACCATTGCCTTGGGAGCCAGTTGCAGCTTGGCCACAGGGGCCTTCGCCTTACTCGCATCCTCGCTCGCCCCCTCCAGGGAGGCCTGCGTCTTGGTGGCGGCCTCACCGACATGCTCTTCATCCCCGCCAGCCTTTGCCTCCACAGAAGGAACCGCCTTGGCCCCCAAGGCCTTCGACAGAGGCGCAGGCGCTTTCGCGGCTCCAGCAACTGGCTTGGATGCCAGTGGCAGCTTGGCCACAGGTGCCTTCGCCTTGCCCTCATCCTCGCTCGTCTTCTCGGGTGAGCCCTGCGCCTTGGTGGCGGCGTCCACGGGATGCTCTTGATCTCCAGCAGCCTTCGCCACCACAGCAGGAAGCGCCTTGGCTCCCAACGCATTCGGAGGTGGCAAAGGCCCCTTGGCGCCAAGTGCTGCTTTCGAAGGCAGTGGCAGCTTGGCCGCAGGAGCCTTCGCCTTGCCCTCATCCTCGCTCGTCTTCTCCGGCGAGCTCTCCGTCGCCTTGCTCTTGCTCTCCCCAGCCGCTGCATCCTCAGCACCCCCAGCAGCACCCCCAGCAGCCGCCGTGGCCCCCAAGGCTTTGGGGGGAGGAGGCGGAGGCCCCTTGGCGCCAGGCGCTGCCTTCGAATGCAGTGGCAGCTTGGCCGCAGGAGCCTTCGCCTTGCCCTCATCCTCGCTCGTCTTCTCCGGCGAGCTCTC
>NW_013569233.1:0-361 GCF_000499745.2 Eimeria mitis
TTTTTTTGTTTTTTTTTTGTGTTTTTATGGTTTGTTTATGTGGTGCTGTATAAAGAGAGTTATTAAACAAAGAATACAAAAAAATAAACAAAGAATCAAAGGTATTTTATGTTTTTTTTTGTTTGTTTTTTTTGTTTGTTTTATTCTTTTTGTTTTATTTATTTTTGTTTTATTGTTTTTATTATGTTTTTTTTTATTGTATTATTTATGTTTTATTTTTTTTATTTTATTTTTTGTTTTTTTTTTTTTCTGTTTCTCACTTGAGCTGCCTATACACCCCAAAAATACACGAAAACTGCATTACAAATTTCAGGTGTACAGGCACCTCCATTTATTTATTCTTTTTTCCTTCTGCTGCTGC
>NW_013569233.1:515-617 GCF_000499745.2 Eimeria mitis
TTTAAGAGACGAAATATTTGCGTGTTGTGAATTTATATTAAATGAAATAAAACAAAAAAAAGAATACGCAGAAAAGTGTAAAGCTGCCAATGAAAAATATGA
>NW_013569234.1:0-201 GCF_000499745.2 Eimeria mitis
GGATGATGGAGCGCTTGGCGAGAGCAAGAGCCGATTCACTGGAATACCTAGACATGTTTGGCGATCATTGCCTACTACGTTCTATGTGTCTGGTGGGAGCAAGCAGGCTAGTTGGCGCGTCCTGTCTCGTGCTTTCAGCAGAAGGCGATGGTGGTGCTTTTTTGTGAATATATCTGCATCTGGCAGTTTTTTGAAAGAACT
>NW_013569234.1:341-617 GCF_000499745.2 Eimeria mitis
TGAAGCCCAGCGAGGCTGACGCTCTTGCTTTGCAGGTGCAATCTCTCGGTTTCGTTGTAGCATGCATTGTTAGCTATGCATCGGAAGAACCTGTGGGTCTTTTTGGCCCAGTATATTTTTGGATGTGTGCAGGAGCAAATGCCCGCGGAGGTGCTTGTGTTTGGAACTCGAGGTGCGATATCGCGGTTTTGCGCGGGTAGCATATGGTTACAGAAGGTAGGTTGAGGTTGCATCCGTGTGTTGTTGCGTAGCGATATTTTTTCGGGCCTGTTAAGA
>NW_013569235.1:0-155 GCF_000499745.2 Eimeria mitis
CCTTTTGCTCCCAACAGACAAAATATTCTCTCCACAGCAGCAGCAGCAACAGCAGCAGCAGCAGCAGCTGCTGCTGCTGCAGCAGCAGCAGCAGCAGCAGCAGCTGTTCTATGAGCACCATTCGCTCAAATGCACAGCGGGGCTGCCGCCTCCTC
>NW_013569235.1:255-707 GCF_000499745.2 Eimeria mitis
ACGCATCAGCCCCAACGAAATTCCTAAAAGGGAAAATGCTGATGGAAGCTGCAGCAGAGTTGCTGCTGCATGCGTTTGCCTTTTGCTCCCAACAGACAAAATATTCTCTCCACAGCAGCAGCAGCAACAGCAGCAGCAGCAGCAGCTGTTCTATGAGCACCATTCGCTCAAATGCACAGCGGGGCTGCCGCCTCCTCCCCCAATAAAAAGAGAGGAATTCAGATACTTTCTCTGAAACAACGTGCATGCGTTTTTTGCTGCTGGCAGCATGCATGCATGCATGCATGCATGTATACATGCATGCATGCATGTATATATTAAAGGACACGGCAATTTGTTTTCCTTTTCCCTCGATAAAGCCTTTCTTTTATCAGCACAACAGCCGAAAAGATAAGCATAAGATGCATGCAGTATTATTCTATCATTGCTACTTCTTTGTGCATGCATGCATG
>NW_013569236.1:0-141 GCF_000499745.2 Eimeria mitis
ATCAGGCTACGATCTTTCCGTCTCTACTTTCTCACCCGATGGAAGGGTTTTTCAAGTGCGTCTACAACACCAAACCCTAAACCCTAAACCCTAGAAACCCTAAACCCTAGAAACCCTAAACCCTAAACCCTAGAAACCCTA
>NW_013569236.1:407-617 GCF_000499745.2 Eimeria mitis
TAAATAAATAAAAGTAAATAAACACAAGTATAAACAAACAAAAGTAAATAAAAACAAATAAAAATAAATAAATATAAATAAATATAAATAAATATAAATAAAAATAAATAAATATAAATAAACATAAATAAATATCAATAAAAATAAATAAAATGTGTATTTGTTTGTTTTAATAGGTAGAATACGCAACAAAGGCGGTTGATAGTTCTT
>NW_013569237.1:0-121 GCF_000499745.2 Eimeria mitis
GCTGCTGTTGCTGTTGCTGCTGTTGCTGTTGCTGCTGTTGCTGTTGCTGCCAAAAAAAAAAAAAAAAAAAATATTGCTGTCATTGCCGTTGCTGCCGTTGCTGTGGCTGTTGTTGCTATTG
>NW_013569237.1:485-617 GCF_000499745.2 Eimeria mitis
TGCGTGTTGCTGCTCCTGCCGTCACTGCTGCTGCTTCGTCCTCCCACCGCTGCTGCTGTTCGCTGCCCTCAGCCCTCCTACGGATGCTGCTGCTGCTGCATTGTGTGCGTCTCTTGTTGCTGCTGCGGTGCA
>NW_013569238.1:0-2017 GCF_000499745.2 Eimeria mitis
TTCATCTGTTGGGGGGTCGGGAGCTGCCGTTTGTGTGCAGGTAACGACGCGGCAGTCAGCAGCGGCATCGCTTGAAGGGTTGTACATGGCAACAAAAGAAATGTTCTGCTGTTTGTCGTAGAGTTTCGTATGCTCATCCTTCGCCGGAGGGATTGTAGTGAAGTTGCTGGCGGCGTCCTTCCAGTGGCTCACTGCGGCGGCGCAGTCAGGCGTTTCCGATTCCAAGGCCATGTAGGCGTATGTACCACTTTTAAATCCATTTTCGCCTGCGCTCTTTTCTATTTCTCCTGAGTCTTCCTGAAGTGAAAAAAAGCACGGATGAAGAAATGAGACGGCCTGAACTGGAGATCGGAGTACGAAGGGCAGAGGCCGCAATGAAAGGCACTTACTTCTATAAGAGCTTCACAAACAGGATTCCATGCAGTATTGTGCTCCTCTCCTGTTTTAGCTTTAGGCAACAGGTGGTCTGCTTCGGTGGCCACTTTGAAGTGTGCGAGTCCAGCGGCTTCGCGGGCCTCGTTGATTTCCGCGAGGCACACTGCTTTTTCCCCTGCATAAAAGCGAAGGATGCAGACATCCTAAGCCGAAAAGTGCAAATATTGATACTTTCAAAATTGGATTGGCGGAGCCATTTGTTGGAGTCCTTGTGCACAATTCATTGCCTCCAATGCATTTAGTTCGGACAATCACAAAGGCCAAAACCCTCTGTTTGCCAACGTACCAAGATTTACAGTGTAGGTTGACGATTGTGCTCTCGCTGTCAATGGTGCTTGTTTCTCCCTTTGATGGACGGCGTCGGCCATCAGGAGCGCAGACGCAGAGGCGAGCGAGAGAAGTTTAAGGACCGCCATGTTTTCAGTGTTGAAATTGAATATGTGAAAGAGAAAACAGGAGAAATGGGGAAAGTTTTGGGCGGCTTCAAGAACAGACGTATCAATATGCTATGCAGTGTGTGTGCAGCAGGAGGCGGGGAGGGAGCGGACTGCGACTGGCCCATCCCGTCCGGCGTGGGGTCATTCTGCCTATGCGCTGGAGTTTAGTTTACGACCTCGCCGTTGTTAAAAATACTTGAGTGGGGTATTTCAAGAGTTATTGTCTGCACAGTGCCCCCTGCCGCAAACTGAACGCGACGTGAAACGCCAGTGGTAAATCCTTGCCGTTCTGGGTGAATCGGGGATGCTGAAGACAGTGGTCCCTCGTGCTCGATTAATGTTGTTCTGTCCATGTATCACCTCATTATAGAATACCCAACTAATTTATGGACTTTAATAGTGCACACGTTCTCGAAATTGTGGCCCGCCGCTCTTCTGGCGGTGGTCCATGGAGCTGTGCGGCGCCACTTCAGACGCAGGCGAGTTGCCCGGCGTCGATGCTGTGAAGGCTTGTGCGCCCGAATATAGAAAGGGAAGATGTTACCGGCTGGTACTCTCCTATCAAACTCCATAGCTTCTCCTCTGTTTGTCGCCAGCCTAAAAAGTGCGAACTGCGGCCGGTCCCTAGACTTACTGCTCTCGTCCGCAACACGCACTCATGGATGGCGGTATGCACGCTCATATGTGCGGAAACATCTACGCAAGCCCGCAGCTACAAGGTGCTGTATCGATAACCGGAGGGTAATAATGCCGGTCAATTTAGCCAGCAAAAAAGAAAAAGTACGTAGGACAATTCCAGTGTAACATGAACGAACTATAGAGGCGAGCATTGGATGCCCATAGAAATAGAAAAGGCTGAAAAGGCCTGTCAACTAGTGGCGCATGCAGCGCAAATCCGACAGGCGCACGCAAGGTATATACGGCGTGTGTTGAAAACTTTCGATGGCTGCAGTCATATGGTCGCCGCGGAAAGCAGACACCTGCTTAAGCTGTACACGCCAGTCAGAGTGTCTGTTCAGAAGGAAGGAACATGTGAATAAGACACTGCGGAGCGCGGCCTTGCTTGAAGAGTACGGGCAGCCGCCGGGTGCCACGGAAAGGGAACTGCTTTAAAGGGCAACCAAGCCAAGGGCCGCAATGGCAAC
>NW_013569238.1:2117-2355 GCF_000499745.2 Eimeria mitis
GCATGGATGGCGGTATGCACGCTCATATGTGCTGAAACATCTGCGCAAGCCCGCAGCTGCATGGTGCTCTATCGATAACCGGAGGGTAATAATTCCGGCCAATTCAGCCAGCAAAAAAGAAAAAGTGCGTAGGACAATGTCAGTGTAACATGAGCGACTATAGAGGCGAGCATTGGATGCCCATTGAAATAGAAAAGGATGGAAAGGCCTGTCAACTAGTGGCGCATGCAGCGCAAAT
>NW_013569238.1:2481-3450 GCF_000499745.2 Eimeria mitis
CAGAAAGGAAAATGTGAATAAGACGCTGCGGAGCGCGGCCTTGCTTGAAGAGTACAGGCAGCCGCCGGGTGCCACGGAAAGGGAACTGCTTTAAAGGGCAACCAAGCCAAGGGCCGCAATAGCGACGGCAAGCAAACTCGGGGCAACAGCAGAGGCAGAACCTGTGATGGATGCCTTGATCTTCTTCCACTGCTCTTCGCTGCGCGCAATTCGCCAACAGATGAACAACACACAAGACTGTATTCGCATCCAACATCAAGCCCTGTACACAGCTATCATTTTCCATGAAATTGTTGCCAACTCACGTGAAGGGAGCTTCGTCGTCCTTAAGTGCTTCAGGTGTGGTCATGCACAGTAGAGCATAGCCATGCTTGTCTTTCTCAGTGCTCCGGAAGTTGACTGTTTCTGGTGTAGAGGTGGAAGCTGCTGGTAGAGTGCAGGTGACGACTCGGCAATCAGCAGCGGCATTCTCTTGAGGGTTGTACAGAGCAACAAAAGAAATGTTCTGCTGTTTGTCGTAGAGTTTCCCTTCGTCATTCTTCGCCGGAGGGATTGTAGTGAAGTTGCTGGCGGCGTCCTTCCAGTGGCTCACTGCGGCGGCGCAGTCAGGCGTCTCTGATTCCAAGGCCATGAAGGCGTACGTGCCACTTTTAAATCCATTTTCATCTGGGCTGTTTTCTAGTTGTTCTGTTTCTTCCTGAAATGAAAAATGCACGGGTGAAGAAATGAGACAGCCTGAAGTAGAGATAGGAATACGAAGTTCGCAGGCAGTATTGGAAGCCACTTACTGCTATCAGAGCCTTACAAACAGTATCCCATGCAGGATTGTTTTGCTTTTCTCTTTGCTGCACTTTAAGTTCAGGCCACGTTAGTTGTTCGCTCTCCGTTAGGAAGTGTTTGAGTCCAGCGGCTTCGCGTGCAGCGTTCATTTCGTCGAGGCACACAGTAGTATCATCTGCAAAAAAACGA
>NW_013569238.1:3571-6879 GCF_000499745.2 Eimeria mitis
GCGCAAGGCTGGGCCCCTCCCCAGCAAACAAGTATTTGCCGACATACCGAGATCTACAGTGTAGGTTGGGGATGCTGGGCTCGGTGTCAATGAAGTTTGCTTTGCCGTTTGATGGACAGCGTTCGCCATCAAGAACGCAGACGCAGAGGCGAGCGAAAAAAGTTTAAGGGCCGCCATCTTTCCAGTGTTGAAGTTGAATATCCGAAAGAGAAAACTGGAGGAGTGGGGAAGGTTTTGAGGGCCCTTAACTTCATATGTAACATATGCTGTGCAGTGTGTGTGCAGGAGGTGGCGGCGAGGGAGCGGACTGGGCCTGGCCCATCCGTTCCGGAATGGAGTCATTCTGCTGATGTGCTGGAGTTCGGTTTGCAACCCTGCCATTGCTAAAATTCTTTAATGAGGTATTTCAATTATTATTGTCTACACAATGCCCCCTGCCGCCGCCGAACGTGACGTGAAACCCCAGCGGAAAATCCCTGCCATCCCGGCTGAATCGGCGATGCTGAGGGCCGAGGTCCCTCGTGCTCGATTAGTGCTGTTCTGCCAATGCATCAGCTCCTTATAAGGCACGTGAGCCATTTATAAACTTAATTAGTGCAAATTGTCCCGAAACTGTGGTTGTCCGCTCTTCTGGCTGTGGCCCATGCACTTGTATGCTGCCCCTTCATCAGGGCGAGGTGTCCTTCGTCGATGATGTCAAGGCTTGTGCGCCCGAGTATAGAAAGGGAAAGTGCTACTGGTGGAAACTCCTAATATCAAACTCCTCAGCTTCCGCTATGTACTTCCGCAGCCTAAAAAGTGCGAACTGCGGCCGCTCGCTAGGCCTACTGCCCTCGTCCGCAACACGCACGCAACAGGGCAGGGCGGTATGCATGCACAAATGTGCGGAAACACCTGCGCAAGCTTGCAGCGACGCACAAGGTGCTGTGTTGATTACCGGATAGTCATAATGCCGGTCAATTGAATCAGTAAAAAAGAAGGAGTAAGTAGGACTCATGTCCAGGCAACAAGAGCAGCCGAGGCGACCAAGCATTTGCTGCCCATTGGAATAAAAAAGGCTGAGAAGGCGGTTAACTAGTGGCGCATGCAGCGCAAACCCAGCAGGCGCAAGCAAGAGTATAGGCCTGCGTTGAAACCTTTCGCTTGCCGCAGTCCTGTGGATGCAGCGGGAAGCAAACAGCTTACGCTGTACACGCCAGTCAGAGTTTCTGTTCCGAAGGAATGAAAATGTGAATAAGACACTGCGGAGCGCGGCTTTGGTTGAATAGTATCAGCAGCCGCCGCGTGCCATGGAGAGGTCACTTCTTTATAGGGCCAACAAGCCAACGGCCGCAATAGCGACGGCCAGCAGACTCGGGGCAACAGCAGAGGCAGAACCTGTGATGGATGCCTTGATCTTCTTCCACTGCTCTTCGCTGCGCGCAATTCGCCAACAGATGAACGACACACAACACTGTATTCGCATCCACGGGCCAAGCCATGCATACAACTATCCTCTTGCAAGAATGGATTGCCAACTTACTCGAAGGGAGCTGCCTTGTCTGTAAGTGCTTCAGGTGTGGTCATGCACAGTAGAGCATAGCCTGTCTTCCCTCCATCAGCGTTTGCGTCCTGCACTCCTGGGGTTCCGGCAGCTGCCGTTTGCGTGCAGGTAACGACCTGGCAGTCAGCAGCGGCATTCTCTTGAGGGTTGTACAGAGCAACAAACGAAATGTTCTGCTGTGTCTTGTAGATTGTCGTTTGGTCATTCTTCGCCGGAGGGATTGTAGTGAAGTTGCTGACGGCGTCCTTCCAGTGGCTCACTGCGGCGGCACAGTCGGCCGTCGCCGATTCCAAGGCCATGTAGGCGTATGTACCACTGTTAAATCCATGTTCAGCTACGTTATTTTCTACTTGTTCTGCGTCTTCCTGAAATGAAAAAAGCACAGATGAAGAAATGAGACATGAGGTAAAGATAGGAGGACGAAGGACAGAGGCCGTAGTGACAGATACTTACTCCTATCAGAGCCTTACAAACAGGATCCCATGCAGGATTTTTTTGCTCTTGTCTTTGATCCAGTGTAAGTGCAGGCCACTCTAGGGCTTCACCGCTCTCCTTTACGAAGTGTTTGAGTCCAGCGGCTTCGCGTGCAGCGTTCATTTCGTCGAGGCACACATTAGCTTCCGCTGCAGAAAAACGAACGATGCACACATCCTAAGCCCACATTTACACGTATTGATACTTGCAAATGTGGTTTGGAGCAATTTAATGCCCTTCGAAGGATTTCTTCGCTTCCAAGCCAACTGAACATCCTGCACAAATCGTCGCATCCAGCGCATTTACTTTGGACCACTACAAGGCTGAAACTCTCCCCAACAAACACGTATTTGCCAGCATACCGAGTTTTACAGTGTAGGTTGCGGACGATCCCTCCGCTATCAATGAAGCTTGCTTTGCCGTTTGATGAACGGCGTTCGCCATCAAGAACGCAGACGCAGAGGCGAGCGAAAAAAGTCTAAGGGCCGCCATGTTTTCAGTGTCGAAGTTGGATATGTGAAGGAGTAAAAGGGAAGAGTGGCGAAAGTGTTGAGGGCCCTCAGGTACAGATGTAACAGCATGCTATGCAGTGTGTGCAGGAAGTGGCGGCGAGGGAGCGGACCACGGCTGGCCTATCCGGTCCGGCATCCTGGCTATGCTCTATAGTTGAATTTACAGCCCTGCCGTTGTTAAAAACCTTAATGAGGTATTTCAAGAATTATTGTCTACACGGTGCCCCCTGCCGCCGCTGAATGCCACGTGAAACGCCGGCGGAAACTCCTTGCCATTCTGGGTGAATCGGGGACGCGGAGGGCCGAGGTCCAGCGTACGCGATTAATGTTGTTCTGTCCATGTGCAAACTCTTCATAAGGTACGTGAGCCAGTTATGAATCATATTAGTATAGATTGTCCTGAAACAGTGGTTCTCCGCCCTTCTGGACGCAGCCCACGGCGCTGCATGATGCCCCTTCATCGGGGCAAGTTGCCCTGCGTCGATGCTCTCAAGGCTTGTGCGCCCGAATCTAAAAAGGCAAAACGCTACTGGCAGCCACCATCCTACCAAACACTTCTGCTTCCCGTCTGTACCTAGCTAGCCTAAAAAGTGCGAAATGCGGCCTGGCGCTGGCCCTAACCCTCTCATCCTCTACATGCAAGCATACAGGGAGGTATGCACGCACAAATGTGCGGAAACGCCTGGGCAAGCGTGCAGCGACGAACAATGTGCTGGATCGATAAACGGAGAGTCATAATTCCGGTCAATTGAACCAGTAAAAAGGAAGAAGTGTGTAGG
>NW_013569238.1:6979-8012 GCF_000499745.2 Eimeria mitis
GAGCAGCCCAGGCAAGCCAGCATTTGCTGCCCATAGAAATAGAAAAGGCTGAAAAGGCCTGTCAACTAGTGGCGCATGCAGCGCAAATCCGACAGGCGCAAGCAGGAGTATACAGGGCGTGCGTTGAAAGCTTTCGGTAGCCGCAATCCTGTGGATGCAGCGGAAAGCAAACACCTGCTGAAGCTGTACACGCCAGTCAGAGTTTCTGTTCTGAAGAAAGGAAAATGTGAATAAGACACTGCGGAGCGCGGCTTTGGTTGAATAGTATCAACAGCCGCCGGGTGCCACGGAGAGGTCACTTCTTTAAAGGGCCAGCAAGCCAACGGCCGCAATAGCAACGGCCAGCAGACTCGGGGCAACGGCAGAGGCAGAACCTGTGATGGATGCCTTGATCTTCTTCCACTGGTCTTCGCTGCGTGCAATTCGCCAACAGATGAATAGCACACAACAGTGTATTCGCATCGACACGCCCAGCCCTGTACACAACTATCTCTTAGCAGAAAATTGTTGCCAACTTACGTGAATGGAGCTTCGCTCTCTTTAAGTGCTTCAGGTGTGGTCATGCACAGTAGAGCATAGCCTGTCTTCCCTCCATCAGTGCTTCGGTTGTATACTACTTGTGGGGGTTCGGAAGCTGCCGCTCGAGTGCAGGTAACGACGCGGCAGTCAGCAGCGGCATCGTTTGAAGGGTTGTACAGAGCAACAAAAGAAATGTTCTGCTGTGTCTTGTAGAGTGTCGTTTGGTCATCCTTCGCCGGAGGGATTGTAGTGAAGTTGTTGACGGCGTCCTTCCAGTGGCTCACTGCGGCAGCACAGTCGGGCTTCTCCGATTCCAAAACCATGTAGGCGTATGTGCCAGCTTGAAATTCATTTTCATTTCCGCTCTTCGTTACATCTGCTGACTCTTCCTGAAATGAAAAAAGCACGGACGAAGAAATGAGAAAGTCTGAAGTATAGATAGGCGGACTAATGACAGGGGGCCACATTGAGAGACACTTACTGCTGTCAGAGCTTCACAAACAGGATCCCATGC
>NW_013569238.1:8112-8301 GCF_000499745.2 Eimeria mitis
ATTGGGTAGCTGCCGATCGAGTGCACGTAACGACGCGGCAGTCAGCCGCGGCATCGTTTGAAGGGTTGTACAGAGCAACAAAAGAAATGTTCTGCTGTTTCTTGTAGAGATCCGTGTCGTCATTCTTCGCCGGAGGGATTGTAGTGAAGTTGTTGACGGCGTCCTTCCAGTGCTTCACTGCGGCGGCAC
>NW_013569238.1:8401-8535 GCF_000499745.2 Eimeria mitis
GTTCTTCGCCGGAGGGATTGTAGTGAAGTTGTTGACGGCGTCCTTCCAGTGGCTCACTGCGGCGGCACAGTCGGGCTTCTCCGATTCCAAAACCATGTAGGCGTATGTGCCAGCTTGAAATTCATTTTCATTTC
>NW_013569238.1:8635-9145 GCF_000499745.2 Eimeria mitis
GAATGAAAAAGGCACGGACGAAGAAATGAGAAAGCCTGAAGTATAGATAGGGGGACTAATGACAGGGGGCCACATTGAGAGACACTTACTGCTGTCAGAGCTTCACAAACAGGATCCCATGCAGCATTGTGCTGTGATCTTTCTTGCACGGTAACTGCAGGCCACTTTAGGTCTTCACCGCCCTCCGTTTTGAAGTGTTCGAGTCCAGCGGCTTCGCGTGCAGCGTTCATTTCTTCGAGGCACACATTCGCATCCTCTGCAGAAAAACGAACGATGCACACATCCTAAGCCCAAATGTAGATGTATTGATACTTGCAAACGTGGGTTGGAGCAATTTAATGCCCTTCAGATTTCTTCGCTTCCAAGCCCACAGAACCTCCAGTACAGCTCATCATCTCCAACGCATTTACTTCGGACCGCAGGGCTGAATCCTTCCCCAATAAGCAAGTATTTGCCAACGTACCGAGTTTTGCAGTGTAGGTTGGCGATGATCCCTGCGCTGTCAATGAA
>NW_013569238.1:9245-9800 GCF_000499745.2 Eimeria mitis
GAGGTCCTCCGTTTTGAAGTGTTCGAGTCCAGCGGCTTCGCGTGCAGCGTTCATTTCTTCGAGGCACACATTAGCATCCTCTGCAGAAAAACGAACGATGCACACATCCTAAGCCCAAGTGTAGATGTATTGATACTTGCAAACGTGGGTTGGAGCAATTTAATGCCGTTCAGATTTCTTCGCTTCCAAACCCCCTGAACCTCCAGTACAGCTCATCATCTCCAACGCATTTACTTTGGACCGCAGGGCTGAATCCTTCCCCAGTAAGCAAGTATTTGCCAACGTACCGAGTTTTGCAGTGTAGGTTGGCGATGATCCCTGCGCTGTCAATGAAGTTTGCTTTGCGGTTTGATGGACAGCGTTCGCCATCAAGAACGCAGACGCAGAGGCGAGCGAAAAAAGTTTAAGGGCCGCCATGTTTTCAGAGTCGAAGTTTAGTATATGAACGAGTAAACGGGAAGAGTGGCGAAAGTGTTGAGGGCCCTCAAGTACAGAAGTAGCAATATGCTATGCAGTGTGTGCAGGAAGTGGCGGCGAGGGAGCGGACTGCGACTG
>NW_013569238.1:9900-10932 GCF_000499745.2 Eimeria mitis
CTAAGGGCCGCCATGTTTTCAGAGTCGAAGTTTAGTATGTGAACGAGTAAACGGGAAGAGTGGCGAAAGTGTTGAGGGCCCGCAAGTACAGAAGTAGCAATATGCTATGCAGTGTGTGCAGGAAGTGGCGGCGAGGGAGCGGACTGCGACTGGCCCATTCGTTCCGGAACAGAGTCATTCTGCTGATGTGCTGGAGTTCGGTTTGCAACCCTGCCATTGCTAAAATTCTTTAATGAGGTATTTCAATTATTATTGTCTACACAATGCCCCCTGCCGCCGCCGAACGCGACGTGAAACCCCAGCGGAAAATCCCTGCCATCCCGGCCGAATCGGCGATGCGGAGGGCCGAGGTCCCTCATGCTCGACTAGTGCTGCTCTGTCGATGCATCAGCTCCATATAAGGCACGTGAGCCATTTATGAACTTCGTTAGTGCAAATTGTCCCGAAACTGTGGTTGTCCGCTCTTCTGGCTGTGGCCCATGCACTTGTATGCTGCCCCTTCATCGGGGCGAGTTGTCCTGCGTCGATGATGTCAAGGCTTGTGCGCCCGAGTATAGAAAGGGAAAGTGCTACTGGTGGAAACTAATATCAAGCTCCTCAGCTTCCGCTATGTACTTCCGCAGCCTAAAAAGTGCGAACTGCGGCCGCTCGGTAGGCTTACTGCTCTCGTCCGCAACGCGTACGCATGCAGGGCAGGGCGGTATGCATGCACAAATGTGCGGAAACACCTGCGCAAGCTTGCAGCGAAGAACAAGGTGCTGGATCGATAAACGGAGAGTCATAAAGCCGGTCAATTCAACAAGTAAAAAGGAGGAAGTACGTAGGACTCATGTCAGTGCAACAGAAGCAGCCGAGGCAAGCAAGCATTTGCTGCCCATAGAAATAAAAAAGCCTGAGAATGCGGTTAACTAGTGGCGCATGCAGCGCAAATCCGACAGGCGCAAGCAAGGGTATAAATGGCGTGTTTTGAAACATTTCGTTAGCCACAGTCCTGCGGATGCAGCGAAGAGCAAACACCTGCTTAAGCTGTAC
>NW_013569238.1:11032-11775 GCF_000499745.2 Eimeria mitis
TTCTGTTGTGAAGGAAGGAAGAAGTGAATAAAACGGTGCGGAGAGCGGCTCTGCTTGAATAGTATCTGCAGTAGTCGGGTGACACGGAGAGATCACTGCTTTAAAGGGCAACCAAGCCAACGGCCGCAATAGCGACGGCCAGCAGACTCGGAGCGACAGCAGAAGCTGAACCTGTGATGGATGCCTTGATCTTCTTCCACTGCTCTTCGCTGCGCGCAATTCGCCAACAGATGAACAACACACAAGGCTGTGTTCGCATCCACAAGCCCAGCTGTGTAGCCAACTGTCGTTTTGCAAGAGTCGGTTGCCAGCTTACTTGAAGGGAGCTGCTTCCGCTGTAAGAGCTTCAGGTGTGGTCATGCACAGTAAAGCATAGCCTGTCTTCCCTTCACCAGTGCTTAGGCCGCCTACTCCGCCTTCTCCTGGGGATTGGGGAGCTGCCGATCGGGTGCAGGTAACGACGCGGCAGTCAGCAGCGGCATTCTCTTGAGGGTTGTACATGGCAACAAACGAAATGTTCTGCTGTTTGTCGTAGAGTTTCGCTTCGTCATTCTTCGCCGGAGGGATTGTAGTGAAGTTGCTGACGGCGTCCTTCCAGTGGCTCACTGCGGCGGCACAGTCGGGCTTCTCCGATTCCAAGGCCATGTAGGCGTATGTACCACTTTTAAATCCATTTTCAGTTGCGCTCTTCGTTACATCTGCTGACTCTTCCTGAAATGAAAAAAGCACGGACGAAGAAATGA
>NW_013569239.1:0-151 GCF_000499745.2 Eimeria mitis
ACACGCTGCGCGCATGTAAAACCTGGACATTAAATCCCTCCGACAAAACAAAAAGTAACCGGCTCTCTCCGGACTCTCACCACTGAGCATAGTTTGACGACTGGGTCACTGCGCGGGCAACAGTCCGTATGAAGGGGGAGAAGGCAACCAA
>NW_013569239.1:524-617 GCF_000499745.2 Eimeria mitis
ATTGCCGCCAGCCGGAGCTTGACGCATCAACACAATAGTTGAGCACCCTCTGTTTCGCCCTCCAACTAACCAAAACGGGAACTACTCGCACAG
>NW_013569240.1:0-235 GCF_000499745.2 Eimeria mitis
TATATATATATATATATATATATATATATATATATATATAAGTATAGAACTCATAAAAGCAAACATCTCTCCTGCATGCATGCGTAGATAAACATTTATAATATTCTACGCCTCACAAAGCCCCACAACAACCAACGAAAACAAACCCTCATTTTAACACCAGCCACTGCAGCAGCAGCAGCAGCAGCTGCAGCAGCTGCAGCAGCAGCAGCAGCAGCAGCAGCAGCAGCAGGAG
>NW_013569240.1:438-617 GCF_000499745.2 Eimeria mitis
GATGAGAATAATAGTTGCAGCAGAAAAAGAAAGAAAAAAAAAATAAACAAATAAAAATATATTTGTTTAGGATTCTATACACTATAACAAACCTATTTCTTTATTAAACATTTTTCTATTGACGATCACGCCCCTTCTCTTCCCCCTGCTGCTGCTGCTGCTGCTGCTGCTGCTGCTGC
>NW_013569241.1:0-208 GCF_000499745.2 Eimeria mitis
AAAATAAAATCAACGAAGACACCGCAGACACGCACCGTGACCAGTGGTTGCTGCTGCAGCAGCAGCAGCAACTGCTGCTGCTGCTGCTGCTGCTGCTGCTGCTGCTGGGGGTCATACTGTTGTATTTGTTCCTGTTGCTGCTGCTGCTGCTGGGGTCTGAGACGCGGAGGCATGAAGGGGAGGAAGCAGCTGCTTCGACTTGCATCTA
>NW_013569241.1:539-727 GCF_000499745.2 Eimeria mitis
GTTTGCTGCTGCTGCTGCTGCTGCTGCTGGTGGTGTTGCTGCTGCTGCTGCTGGTGATGATGATGATGTTGCTGTTGCTGCTGCTGCTGCTGTGTTTGCTGCTGCTGCTGCAGCAGTCAAAGAGGAGGTCAGCAGCAGCAGCAGCTGCCTGTGCTGATCTGCTGCTGCTGGGGTTTCTGCTGCAGCAG
>NW_013569242.1:0-467 GCF_000499745.2 Eimeria mitis
AGCTTCACCTCTGAGCCGAGCAGGCCTTGGGTTGTCTACCAACGTGTGTTGAAGCACGAGGAGAGTCTAGAAGACGTGAGGTTTGGGGCTTCTCTTTCAACAGTTGGTACGAGGGCGGGACGCACTGCTGGCAACGCATTACAGCCAGCGGCGCCTTTTACGATGGGTGCGGGATTATGAGCGGTGGGACGCTCGGACGCCTGCAGATCGGTGGCGCAGCGAAGTGGCGACGATGGCTCCACCCCATGTCGTTTCGTGCATCTACACGTATAGAGCCTCTTTCTTTTGCTTGGGCCCGAATTCCGTATGCCGGCCGGCCGTGCCCAAAGTACGAAGGTTGAACATGATGTCGGTAGTGGAGTGACTGTGCTCATCGCCTAACAGATTGTACGCTAGGTGTCTAGGGTTTGGGTGTTAGCAAGAGTGAAACAGCAGACGCGAGACTGGATGCACCCTCAAAGTGGACT
>NW_013569242.1:517-616 GCF_000499745.2 Eimeria mitis
AGGGCGAGTTGTTTTGCAGGCTGTACGCTTGATGTACTGAAATAAGTTGAGCTGCAGGGCCAGTTGAAGAGGCTGCGCATTTATTCGTGGGCGCGCGAC
>NW_013569243.1:459-616 GCF_000499745.2 Eimeria mitis
TTTGTCTTCTGCTGCTTTAATACAAAAGTAAACACAAACCCTAAACCCTAAACCCTAAACCCCTAAACCCTAAACCCTAAACCCTAGACCCTTTCCTGTATGAGTGTATTGTGTATAGGAGAAGGAGAAGCACCCGGTGGTGGACGTATTGCGTTTT
>NW_013569244.1:0-611 GCF_000499745.2 Eimeria mitis
TATATATAAAGAAATATAAAAAATTTTGGTTTTTTCTCTTCTGCTGCTGGTTTCTCTTTGCTGCTCAGCGCCATGCAATTCAGACAAATACTTATGATGGGCGTGATCCTGCTGCTGCTGCTGCTGCTGCTGCTGCTGCAGTTCTTTGTGCTGCTGCTGCTGCGGCTGCTGCTGCTGTTGCACGTGTTGGTGCTACAGGAGCTGCTGCAGTTGTTATTTTGTTGCAGCAGCAGCGGCAGCAACAGCAGCAGCAGCAACAGCAGCAGCAGCAACAGCAGCAGCAGCAGCAACAGCAACAGCAACAGCAGCAGTGGGATTCAAATAGTATTTAATAATAAATGATAAAGAACCCCAAACAAACAAAATAAATATAAACTGGGGGGCCCCCTGCATGCGTTGGTTGCCCCCTATGTCGCAGCGCAGCAGATGCAGGGGGGCCCCTGCAGCTGACCAGAAAGTATGCTCGGCCTCTCGCAGCCGAGAGGCCCTGCAACTCCCACCATGCATGCATGCATGCATGCATGCATGCACGCATGCATGCATGCAGGCACGCATGCATGCAGGCAGGCAGGCACACGTGCATGCATGCAGGCACACATGTATGCATGCAT
>NW_013569244.1:711-1502 GCF_000499745.2 Eimeria mitis
CAGTCTGCTCGGCCTCTCGCAGCCGAGAGGCCCTGCAACTCCCACCATGCATGCATGCATGCATGCACGCATGCATGCATGCAGGCAGGCATGCAGGCAGGCACACATGCATGCATGCAGGCACATGTATGCATGCATGCATGTATGCAGGCACGCATGCATGCAGGCAGGCAGGCACACGTGCATGCATGCAGGCACACATGTATGCATGCATGCAGGCACACATGTATGCATGCATGCAGGCACGCATGCATGCATGTCCGGACGCGTTATAGTATTTTTGGGGCTGCGGCCGCTGCACAGAGCAGCAGCAGGCGCAGCCCCCACAGACTCCGCTTACTACAAGGCTGCTGCCGCTGCCTGCAGCAACGAAACACTAATAAAAACAGCAGCAGCTGCTGCAGCAGCAGCAGCAGCAGCTGCTGCAGCAGCAGCAGCAGCAGCTGCTGCAGCAGCAGCAGCAGCAGCACAACTAGGGCACTGCATGAGAGCCCCTGCCGACAACAAACTCCAATAAGAAATATAAATACTTTACTCGCTGCTGTTGTTGCTGCTACTGAGTTGCTGCTGTTGTTGCTGCTGCAGTTGATATGCTGCTGTTGCTGCTGCTGCTGCTGCGGTGCTGCTGCTGCTGCTGCTGTCACCGATAGGGGGTGTTACAGATGGAACTTTAGTAAGAGTTTGTTTAGCTGCTGCTGTTTGCTGCTGCTCCTGCTGCTGTTGCTGCTGCTGCTGCTGCTGGGTTTTCTCTCGTTTGTTTTTTTTTGTTATTTTGCTGCAGCCTTTGCTTC
>NW_013569244.1:3529-3600 GCF_000499745.2 Eimeria mitis
GTGCTGCTGCTGCAGTATACGAGGCAAAGAAGAGAGAAAGAGGAGACGGAGGCCCCTGTCTCTGAGCTGCT
>NW_013569244.1:4734-4931 GCF_000499745.2 Eimeria mitis
CAGCACGGCAACGTGCAGATACACCCCGAGAAACACGAACAGCAAAATGAGAGACAGACGGAGACACACTGCAGTCCCCACCAACGCTCAAATCTATAACAACTGCATCTCCATCATCTTCCTGCTGCTGCTGCTGCTGCTGCTGCTGCTGCTGCTGCTGCTGCTGCTGCTCCCCCTGCTGCTGCTGCTGCTGCTGC
>NW_013569244.1:5031-6300 GCF_000499745.2 Eimeria mitis
CCTGCAGTCCCCACCAACACTCAAATCTATAACAACTGCATCGCCATCATCCTCCTGCTGCTTCTGCTGCTGCTGCTGCTGCTGCTGCTGCTGCTGCTCCCCCTCCTGCTGCTCCTGCTGCTGCTGCTGCTGCTGCTGCTGCAGTTTGTGTGTATTGAAAGTTTTTTGTATCTGCGGAGATATCCATGTGGGTATAGTAGCCGAGAGCATGAGGGTTTGCCTTTTAGGGTTTAGGAGAGAGAGAAGGGCCCCCATGGGGGCCCCAAAGGGGGCCCCCAGCAGCTTGTCTGCTTCGTCCAGCACCAGGCAACGCAGCTGCTGCAGGTGCAGCAGGTGCCCTGCTGCAGCAAGAGACAGCACGCGCCCCGGGGTACCTATCACCACGTGGGCCCCCCGCTGCTGCAGCAGCACAGGGCCTAGGGGGGGCCCCCCATACACACCCCCAACAGCAACCACCGGGTGACACACAATGCTCCCTCGATACCTGCATACACACAGCAGCAGCAGCAGCAGCAGCAGCAGCAGCAGATGAGGCAAGAGCAGCAGCAGCAGCAGCAGATGAGGCAAAAGCAGCAGCAGCAGCAGCAGGGAGTAATCCGAAACAGCAGCAACAGAAATAGCAACAGAAACGATACAAAGAAAACAGCAGCCACAATAAAAGTCAAAGCAGCGAAAGAAGTAAACACAGCAGTAGCAGCAGCAGCAGCAGCAGCAGCAGTGGCAGCAGCAACAACAGCAGCAGGAGGAACTGCAACGCGGTGTCATAGACATAAGTAACGAAGACACCAGCAGCAGCAGCAGCAGCAACAACTGCAGCACCAGTAGCAAGAGCACCAAGAAAAGCAGCAACAGCAGCAGCAACAGCAGCAGCAGCAGCAGCAGCAGCAGCAGCAGCAATACTTGTAGAACTGAGCAGCAACTTGGTCTGCGAGCTCCCTCGTCGGCGTCAGTATAAGGATCGGCTCCTCCCTGGGCCACTGCTGCTGCTGCAGCAGCTGCAGCAGCGGCAGCACATAAGCGAGCGTCTTCCCTGTACCCGTGGGGGACCTTATCAACACGTCGCGCCCTGCAGCAGCAGCAGCAGCAGCAGCAGCAGCAGCAGCAGCAGCAGGAGCAGCAACACAGAGGGCGACGGAGATTATCTCAGGCGCAAGTACACTACCCCGTTCCCTGTACAGCTGTTGGCTCCTCAGCTAGCTACAGCTAGCTAGATAACAGCAGCTAGCCATGGATAGCCGCAGCTAGCTACAGCTAGCCATAGCTAGCTGT
>NW_013569244.1:6400-7820 GCF_000499745.2 Eimeria mitis
CAGCAGCAGCAACACAGAGGGCGATGGAGACTATCTCAGGCGCATGTACACTACCCCGTTCCCTCTACAGCTGTTTGCTCCTCAGCTAGCTACAGCTAGCTAGCTAGCCACGGCTAGCTAGCTAGCTGTGGCTAGCTAGCTAGCCACAGCCAGCTAGATAACCGCAGCTAGCCATGGATAGCCGCAGCTAGCTACAGCTAGCCATAGCTAGCTGTGCAGCAGACTGCAGGGGAAAGGGGGATGGCAACACGGCCGCTGCTGCTGCTGTTGCTGCTGCTGCTGCTGCTGCTGCTGCTGCTGCTGTACCTGCAAGGATGTGTGGTATTGCCCTTCGCTGCACCTCGGTGAGGGATCGGATCCCCTGGGCAGCAAGAGAGGCCTTCAGGGCCCTGCATAAGAGGCCCCGTCTGCTGCTGCTGCTGCTGCTGCTGCTGCTGCTGCTGCTGCTGCTGCTGTCGGTGCTGCTGTTGTTATCGAGGCCATCGATGTCGCACTGATCCAGTGCAACAAGACTGTTATCAGCTGCTGCTGCTCCATCTGCTGCTGCTGCTGCAGCAGCAGCAGCAGCAGCAGCAGCAGACCTCTCTTCTGCTCCTGCAGCAGCAGCAGCAGCACCGAGCTTAGCAGCAGGAGAGGGCCTTCTGGCGCCTTGCACTGCGGGGTGAAGATATATGCGCTGTTTCCTTTTCTGCTGCTGCTGCTGCTGCTGCTGCTTCTCCCTCTCCAGCTGCAGCTGCTGCTGCACGTGCTGCTGCAGCTGCTGCTGCTGCAGCAGATGCTTAGACGCAAACAAATCAGGTGGCGGCAGGTAGGCGGTCCCCTTCCGCCTGCTGCGGGGCGTTGTTGTATCGCTGTTACCTTTGCTGCTGCTGCTGTTGCTGCTGCTGCTACTGTTGCTGCTGCTGTTGCTGCTGCTGTTGCTGCCGCTGTCCCTGTGACCTGCGCTACTACTACTGCTGCTGCTGCTGCTGCTGCTGTTGCAGCGGCTGCTACCTAAGGGGCCCCTGAAGGAGGTTAACACAGCCAATTGCCTAGCGGCCCCTCCCCCTTCCTCATCACAATGTGGGGGCCTCCATGGGGGCCCCCATGGGGGCCCCCATACCCTAGCAGCACGGGGGCCCCTGGGGGCCCACCAAGTGAACGCCGTCGGCGGCGCGCCCGGGGCTACTGCTGCTGCTGCTGCTGCTGCTGCAGATGCAGGTGCAGCGGGGGATCGAAAGCAGAGAACTCCTGAGCATGGGGGCCCCCTATGTACCCAGGGGCCCCCGGGGCCCCCCGTGTTGGCCCTGCAGCAGGGGGCCCCCAAGGGGGCCCTTCTGAGGGTTGCTGTGTGGTGATTGAGATGCATTAGTTTATTTAAAATATTTAATTAGCCTGCAGGAGAGGCAGCAACAAAGAAGATACTGCTGTTTCCCTGGGG
>NW_013569244.1:7931-9875 GCF_000499745.2 Eimeria mitis
CCATACTCTACCCATGCGTATATATAGCAAGCCAGCTATGGGGCCCCCTCGGGGCCCCTCACCTCCCTGGGGGCCCCCTTACTACCTGGGGGCCCCCTGCGTGCCTTGGGGGCCCCTCATCGGGGGCCCCCAACAGGGCTGCATGCAGGCAGTAAAAATGTTTGAAATCAATGAAAAAGATTAAACCCAAATTCAACCCACTATAACACAGACAAGGGCAAAGGTCTTCAGCCAAAATCTTCTGAGGGGGCCCCGGGTTGGGGGCCCCCCGTTGGGGGCCCCCGGTTGGGGGCCCCTGAAGGGGGCCCCTGGCCGCCAGCCAAAAGGGGCCCGAGCCGGGGGCCCTGAGGCAGACCCCCGGGGAGGACCCCTGCGTGGGGCCCCGGGGGGCCCCCCTGGGGGCCCCTCCTGGACCTCTAGGGGCCCCTTGCGGGGGCCCTTCGGGGCCCCCTTGGGGGGGCCCCTGGGGGGGCCCCTGCGGGGAGCTCCTCAATGGGTGGCCGTGAGGGAGGCCCCTGAGAGAGGCACTCATCAGGGCCCCTGTCGGGGCCCTCCTCAGCACCTGCTCTGCTAAGACACCTACACGGACCAGCTAGCTAGCTAGCTAGCTAGCTAGCTAGCTGGCTAGCTAGCTAGCTGGCTAGCTAGCTGGCTAGCTAGCTGGCTAGCTAGTTAGCGAAGACGGCGGCTAGCTAGCTGCAAGTAGCGAGGCGCCAGCTTGGCTTCTACCGGGTAGCTTCATCTGTGGGGCCCATCGTCTCTCCCTGGGTCCCCTTGTTTACAAACCCTAAACCCTAAACCCTAAACCCTAAACCCTAAACCCTCGAGGGTTTAGTTGTTTGTGTGTGTTTGCTGCTGAGGGTTTGGCTCTAAGAACACGGGCTTGAAGTCTGCTTCTCTTGCAGCCATTTCTGCTGCTTCATCTTTTGCTGCTGCATGCAGCAGCTCGTCGATGTCTCCTTTCATTTGCTGCTGCTGCTGCAGCGTGAGGTGTATGTACACCGGAGAGGTCTCGCTCAGCAGCTCTTGCTGCAGCTGCTGCTCCGGCAGCAGCAGCAGCAGCTGCCGCTGCTGCTGCTGCCACGCAGACACGAGGCCCCACGGAACCCTCAATAAGCCGCAGCTGAGAGGAGAAAGCCCCAAAACTAACAACGAGTGATGCATGCGCTGCAGCTGCTGCTGCGAGAAGCAAAGGCGTCGCCGCGGTCTCTGCAGCAGCAACACATACACACGCATGCACACAGTCTAGGGGATGCTGCTCCTGCTGCTGCTGCTATTGCTGCTGTTGCTGTTGTTGCTGCTGCTGCTGCTTATGCTGCAGTTGCTGCGTCAAGTGCTGATCTGCTGCTGTATCCGGTCCGGTGCTGCTGCTGCTGCTGCTACTTTTGCTGCTGCTGCAGTTGCTGCTGCTGCAGTAGCCAGTTCGCTGTGGCCTTCAATGTTCCTGCTGCTGCTCTGCAGCAGCAGCAGCAGCAGCAGCAGCAGCAGCAGCAGCAGCAGCAGCGGGTTTCTGCTTACAAGCATCTGCTGCTGCAGCGCCTCATGCAGCTGAGCTGTACATACACCCAAACGAGCGGTGCAGCCCCAAACGGAGACAAGTGCATGCGCAGGCAGCTCGTGGGCCCTCGAGGCCAGGTGTCCGTACAGCACAGACAAACCCTGCAGCAGCAGCAGCAACAGCAGCAGCAGCAGCAGCAGCAACAGCAATCAAGCATATGTAACAGGAACAGCAGCAGCAGCAGTGGCAACCCCTTTAACAGCAGCAGCAGCAGCAGCACCAACAGCAACTGCAGCAACATCAGCAGAAACAACTGCAGCAGCAACAGCAGCAGCAGAACCACCAGCAATAGCAGCAGCGGCAGCAGCAGCAGCAGCAGCAGCAGCAGCAGCAGCAGCAGCAGCAATTACCTTCTTGTCAACAAAGCTGTTGGCTGCAGCACTCTC
>NW_013569245.1:0-194 GCF_000499745.2 Eimeria mitis
CATGTGAACCAGTTTAGCGGCGGTCCGTTATAGCGGAATACCGCTCAACCCCCTTCAACGGGAACAGCACTGTAACATGAGTTAGCGCAGAGTTAGCTGAGGAGCCTATCGACAGCTTTGGCAGGCTGCGCGTAAGCGCCTGCAAACGTCATACAAGTTCGTTACGAGGCAAAGCATGCAGCAAAGGAAGCTTC
>NW_013569245.1:520-616 GCF_000499745.2 Eimeria mitis
GGAGAATATACAAAAAAAAAAAAAAATTTATTTTATCAGTTTATTTAGGTCGAAATAAAACTCATTTCCCTTGTGGACGAAATCTCTCCCAACTCC
>NW_013569246.1:0-123 GCF_000499745.2 Eimeria mitis
GAGGAGGAGTCGCTAGCTGTAGGGGAGCAGATATCCCATTCAGATGATGAGGGTTTTTTTTTTTTTTTTTTTGCTGCTGTTGCTGCTGTTGCTGCTGCTGCTGCTGCTGCTTCTGAAATGCTT
>NW_013569246.1:346-616 GCF_000499745.2 Eimeria mitis
GGCAGAGCGTCTGTCTGTAGAGGCCCCCATTTCAGCTAAACCCTAAACCCTAAACCCTAAACCCTAGGCTGCAGCATGCATCGATTCGCCAGAGGAAGCCCAGAGAAGTCCTGCCCCAAGGCTAGGGTTTAGGGTTTAGGGTTTAGGGTTTTGGCTGCGTGGATGAGGGTTTTGTTTCGAGGTCAATGTGTGTAACAAATGTGTTGAGGGTTTAGGGTTTAGGGTTTAGGGTTTAGGGTTGCTGATAGCTGTGGGGCCCCGATAAGGCCC
>NW_013569247.1:0-534 GCF_000499745.2 Eimeria mitis
ATATATATATATATATATATGTATAATATGCGTGTGTGGGTGTGGGTGTGTGGGTGGGTGTGTGGGTGGGGGTGTGCGGGTATGGATACATGCGTATATCCATGTGTGGATCCATCTACATGCACATATGCATATGTATGGATATTTTTATAAATATATGTGTGGGGTGGAATGCATAGCTGCATATAAATACACATAAGTATAAGCATGCACGCTGGACTTATTAAGATATATATATGGAAACGTGCATCTACATGCGCCTATATGCATACATAGATGCACATAAATATGCATACGTGTGTATGTATAGGCATACATATATAAATATGGATGCGTGTGTACGTATAAATACATAATTATATCTGCGTTTAACTAGGAATGCACTGAAGCCTCAAGGTTGGCAATTATAGCCAGGACATGAAGATAAAAATGAACAACGGTTTCTAACATGCTATTTTGTCCTACGTAGCCGCCCTACACATTTGTAAACGATGTATACCGACACACACACATATATATATATATATATATATA
>NW_013569247.1:634-705 GCF_000499745.2 Eimeria mitis
TGTTGGCAATTATAGCCAGGACATGAAGATAAAAATGAACAACGGTTTTTAACATGCTATTGTGTCCTGCG
>NW_013569248.1:0-380 GCF_000499745.2 Eimeria mitis
GCAGAGCGTCTGTATAGACCCCTGGCTTGTAAACCCTAAACCCTAAACCCTAAACCCTAGAAACTAAACCCTAAACCCTAAACACTAAACCCTAAACCCTAGGCAGAGAATAAACAATAAGAAGTTTGTATCCTGAACAAAAAACTCTAAATGATTAACCCTAAACCCTAAACCCTAGACTAAACCCTAAACCCTAAACCCTAAACCCTAAACCCTAAACCCTAAACCCTCGAGGGTAAGAAAATAAGAAATATTGAAATTGGTTGTATAGGCAAACGGAGACAGAGAGTTTGCGTTTGTTTGTTATATCTTTTGCATGCATCTATTGAGGAGACAGAAAATAAAATAAAATAAAATAAAATAAAATATAATAAAGAAGA
>NW_013569248.1:544-615 GCF_000499745.2 Eimeria mitis
GCTAAACCCTAGTTTAGGGTTTAGATCGATTTCTATTGTCTCTCTTTTTATTGTCTCTTTTCTCTGTCTCC
>NW_013569249.1:0-2125 GCF_000499745.2 Eimeria mitis
GTATGTGAACGGACATGCATAGCGGCCGCTTTTGACACAGGAAGTGGGCTTGAGGTATTGAAGCATGCAATACGTACCTCTCAACTGGTCACAGAGTGGACGTGTGCATGCAATTGGGGGTGATTCCAACCATGAAGTAACCTGGAAACAGTGCATATGTAGCACGGTTTTTGCAGTTAATTAGACGCGGAAGGTCGCAGACAGCCTGCACTGGCGGGGATAAAGGGGGATTTGTGTTCTGTCCCCGCCAAATGAATTATGCATACTAGAGGCAACTGCACCAGATGGCTCTTTGCGACAGTTGCTGCGTAAAGATTTGCCCGGTTGTTCACGGATTCCTCAGGCAAATTGCTACTTCATGTAAAAGAAAGCGATGCTGACACGAAATGCACAATTTAACAGCAGTGTGGGGGGCTTACGATTGTTAGGAGCTTAGCGTATCATTTCATCTCCTCTCGAGGGAGCCTGCTTGGGAGTGCACGACTGGAAAGCCTCAGAGCTAAAACTTAAATTAGGATTCTACAGCTTTACAGCTTGACGGACATCCCTATAGATATCTGGTATAAATATCTGGTAACACAGGAAGTGCGCGGAACTCACCTTTAGATATTGTTATACTTGCGGGAGTGCTAACCTTCACGCAGTTGGGTTTGGCTGAGAACAGGGAAGATGTCAGAGTTACTTTGTGATCCTTAGAAGCGCTTGTGATAAATGGTTTCCCTGAAACGAAGAAGTTCCTAAAGGACAGCTGGTTGTTGGGTTTCCGGAATGTTCACCCAAGAGTACAAAATAAAGTTAAGCTGGGTTCTATTTTTGCCAAGTACGCCCTGAAGAGTCTCCCCGATGCATGAAAGTATATGCGACCCACTGGGGCTTGGCACCGGCATCAGAGTCGCACTGGAGTTTGTCCTCCGCAGGAAGTACGGGTTGAGTGACGCGGGATGTACTAGAGATTGCACAGTATCGTCGTATCTCGTACTGCAGTGGAACTTCTGTCTACTTATTGCAACGTCAAGAACGATGCAGCAAAATCAAATGCCATTCGTGGCACATAGGAAAGCACTTGCTGGACATCAACTCTCGCACTGCAAAAATACACCTAAAATTGAGCATGATTTTCCAGAGAGGAGAGAAGCATCAAAGGTTGTCCGAGGACGGTAAATAATATGCTTTGACGGAGTATGACATAGCCAAGGCACATAAGCGTCTATTTATTGTACGCTTCCGTAAACTATATGTCTTTTTATTTTGATTAGGAATTATTCAAAAGGAGTTTTTGTTAGGTGGTGTGTGGGACAGCGAACGGTGCTCAGCATCAGTGCGACAGAGCCTCGTATGGCTTTGGCGTAAGCGTGTGCATCGGGCAGCGCGCCAGCACATTTCTGAGTTCCCGTGATTTGCAAAATCAAGGGCTGCAAAGCAAGTTTTGCCGTTGGCTGTGGTTACATCCACTGGTATTCCAGGTGAGATGGGCGGGCCTTCGCCGCTAGGAGCCAGATATCTTCAAGGACTCGCCGCCATGGGCAACAATGGAAAGTGCCATTAGGCACCGCATCGACTGACCTAGTCGTGACAACTCCTGGGTAACGCTGTTTTCGGCTGCACCTTTTTCGTTCACGGGGGCTGATGTTTGGATCATGCAGCAACCGGCTATGGTATATCAGAAAGTACGCCTTTGGTCAGTCACACACAAAAGAAAGATTTGTGCATGCTGATTCGTTCGTTACCCGCGGACTGCGCAAAACGCGGCCGCCTTATTGGCATTCTTTCGGCTAGATTTTGCATAAGAATATCGGCAAGTGAGTAGTCTTACAATAGGACGTCATTCTACACAGAGAGTAAGTCGGACGGGCGGTACAGTATGGCTATAGCAGAAGTGCAAAGTGTCAGGCTGTTCGGAGGCTGAGGATGCTTGAAATGGAGTCCATGGCGCACTGCATTGCCAGCACGGAGCCTGCGGCCGTAAGGGGCGCTACTGTTCGGTAGCAGCCACCTAAGGAACTAGGTAGTTTCTGTATTACCATGACGTACATGTTGTAGGAATAACCAGAGAGCCCCTTGTCACTAGCGTGCGCGCTTGCCCATCCAGGTTCCGCCGAATGCATCAGAGATCTTAAACGCTAAA
>NW_013569249.1:2169-2411 GCF_000499745.2 Eimeria mitis
ACTGTCGGCTGCTTTGGGGCATTTCCAATGGCGTGTTGACTGAGATGCAATGACCTTTGCCACTTGGAGCAAGGTGATTCTCCACCATTGGCAACAGCAGAGGTATGAAATGGCCATTTGCACCAAGGGGCCGTACTGCGACGCATGTTGTGTGGAGTCGCCTCCGCTTGCCTTTCCCTTTTACAAGCGGTCCCATGTTTGCAGCACGTAATATACGTCTATTGTGATGCAGAAAGTACGGC
>NW_013569249.1:2511-2739 GCF_000499745.2 Eimeria mitis
GGAAGGGGCTGGGTGTGGCGTATGTGATAAAAAGCGTGGCTCTGCAGGATGATTGAGCAGTGCACCGCGGTTCTATGAGCCAAAACCTCACGGTTTGCAAACTCATTTGTTAGACAGTGGCTGTCGGCTGCTTTGGGTCATTTCCAATGGCGTGTTGCCTGAGATGCAATGACCTTTGCCACTTGGAGCAAGGTGATTCTCCACCATTGGCAACAGCAGAGGTATGAA
>NW_013569249.1:2839-2981 GCF_000499745.2 Eimeria mitis
GACCAAGGGGCCGTACTGCGACGCATGTTGTGTGGGGTCGCCTCCGCTTGCATTTCCCTTTTACAAGCGGGACCATGTTTGCAGCACGTAATATACGTCTATTGTGATGCAGAAAGTACGGCCGGGTTTTATGCCTGGCATG
>NW_013569249.1:3081-3192 GCF_000499745.2 Eimeria mitis
CGAAGGGGCTGGGTGTGGCGTATGTGATAAAAAGCGTGGCGCTGCAGGATGATTGAGCAGTGCACCGCGGTTCTATGAGCCAAAACCTCACGGTTTGCAAACTCATTTGTT
>NW_013569249.1:3220-3435 GCF_000499745.2 Eimeria mitis
GGGTTTCCATTCGAAACGTAATTGCGCGGCACTCCCTTTATACAGGAAGTATGCTGCAACTGCTATGAACTATGATGTGATAAGGAATATCAAACCGACTTGGCAAAGGTGGCTTCTTAGCTTATGAACATGTTGCATGTCGGGTATTACCGCAGGATCTGGATGCTGAATCTTATGGTAAGGTCGCTACAGCGGCGCAAAGAAGCTTGTGCAAA
>NW_013569249.1:3535-4445 GCF_000499745.2 Eimeria mitis
CGTTTTATGCCTGGCATGCAACGCGTTCGTCCGCGTAAGTGCTGACGAACGACTGGCCGGTTTACCATGAAAAAAAGTGGATATTGGCCATGATCAGAGGGGGTTTCTATTCGAAACGTAATTGCGCGGCACTCCCTTTATACAGGAAGTATGCTGCAACTGCTATGGGCTATGATGTGATGAGGAATATCAAACCGACTTGGCAAAGGTGGCTTCTTAGCTTATGAACATGTGGCATGTCGTGTATTACCGCAGGATCTGGATGCTGAATCTTCTGGTAAGGTCGCTACAGCGGCGCAAAGAAGCTTGTGCAAACTGGGGCAGCCGTAGCAAGTGAAAAGCACTTTCTGGCAGTTGGATCCAGTCTTGAAGACTTTGTGCTTGGTTCCCTACGCTAACGCTCCAAAACATGTATTAAATGGTTTTCTGTGCCTTCGTTAGCAGCTCCGGTGCCATTCCATCTGCGAGAGGCTAGCCTGCTGTGGCTCAGAGCACCGTGTAGCTCTGCGTTCTGTTGAATGGCCTACACTACAGCATATGGGAGTTCTGCAGAGTGTAGCAACTTAAGAGTCAGATTTTTGCTTGGGGGTATTTTCGACGGTTTCTTGAGCCTAATTGCCGATCTTCGCTCTTTACAGCCAGGCTAGGCCGGCAATAGCAGCGTTCAGAACAGTCGACGCGCCGCAGCAACAGACATTTTCACACTCCTGTGGACACCGAAGACGGATTTGCGCTGCAATCAGCACAAGCTTACGGTCGTACAGGCAGTGCGCATTTTGAGCACTCTATCTGGAGGGAGCCGCTTCTCAATACTGCAAAGAGTCTGAACCATGTTTTGGGGACCTGGAGTTGGACGCCACATCGTCCAACGGGTTTGATAGAAAAAGAATGTATGCAACAGACCTCGTCA
>NW_013569249.1:4545-5299 GCF_000499745.2 Eimeria mitis
TGCTCTGCGTTCTGTTGAATGGCCTACACTACAGCATATGGGAGTTTTGCAGAGTGTAGCAACTTAAGAGTCAGATTTTTGCATGTTGTTTCGTGGGGGTATTTTCGACGGTTTCTTGAGCAGTAATTGCCGATCTTCGCTCTTTACAGCCAGGCTAGACCGGCAATAGCAGCGTTCAGAACAGTCGACGCACCGCGGCAACAGACATTTTCACACTCCTGTGGACACCGAAGACGGATTTGCGCTGCAATCAGCACACGCTTACGGCCGTACAGGCAGTGCGCATTTTGAGCACTCTATCTGGAGGGAGCCGCTTCTCAATACTGCAAAGAGACTGAACCATGTTTTGGTGACCTGGAGTTGGACGCCACATCGTCCAACGGGTTTGATAGAAAAAGAATGTATGCAACAGACCTCGTCATGTTCCGTCACACAGGCTGTAGGATTCAGATACAGCACGCTGTGAGCTTGTCCGTTAGACCAAAAACATACGCAGCGTTGATAATTCGGAGCTTTGAATGATGCCTTTCCGTTGACGTGCGTGTTGGCACAGATGAATTAGTTGCTGGGGACTGAAAATTTCGGCTCAGCCTAACAGGAGAGTATCTAGAGTGTGCAGGTTGTCACATGAACAATGCTCATTCTAGCTATGTTCCAGACTAAAACTCCTATCTACGTGTCGCTGTTTCTAGTTAACATCAATCAGCGTTAACATACCAGCTAGCGGAGAGGGAATTACTTAGATATGTTTTGT
>NW_013569249.1:5399-5755 GCF_000499745.2 Eimeria mitis
CTCTAGTTAAGCGTTAAAAATGGATTAATTCTAAATCGAAGCAGGCAAAGACGGAGATTGCATAACAAATACTCGTTTGCAGTGTGCATGCGCCATCCTGTAGCGTTCAAGAAAGATGCAATCATTCGCGAACTCTGCATTTTCGAGTACTAACACAATGACATCTCTTGTTTAGCAAGAAATAACGAGCTCAGTGATGCATCATATGTGACCAACACTCGGACAAAAAGTGCACTATACTATACTATATTATGCACTATACAATATACGCAGCCACTATTCTGGCTGCGGGATATATACACACAGGTGAAGAGCATCATCAGCCTGTCCGGGACTCTGCACTCTGTTTATCGCCT
>NW_013569249.1:5855-6955 GCF_000499745.2 Eimeria mitis
CGTTAGACCGGATTAATTTTTACACAGCTAGTAGGCGTCAGGCTCCGTGGTAAAAAGTTCTGTTTGTTTGACACAGAGAGTTAATGCGCAAATGGGAAGGTTTGAGATGTGGTGGTGCAGCGAAGTGCGGCAACATTCTAGTTAAGCGTTAAAAATGGATTAATTCTAAATCGAAGCAGGCAAAGACGGATATTGCATAACAAATACTCGTTTGCAGTGTACATGCGCCATCCTGTAGCGTTCAAGAAAGATGCAGTCATTCGCGAACTCTGCATTTTCGAGTACTAACACGATGACATCTCTTGTTTAGCAAGAAATAACTAGCTCAGTGATGCATCATATGTGACCAACAGTCGGACAAAAAGTGCACTATACAATTTCTGGATGCGGGATATATACACACAGGTGAAGAGCATCATCAGCCTGTCCGGGACTCTGCACTCTGTTTATCGCCTTTATTGCAAGCACTCATCAAGGCCTGCAGCGCTATCCTTTTTGCAAGCTCTTTACAATCCAAGAGGCCATGAAGCGTAGATAGAAAATTTTCTTAGTAGAACACTTTTTGTCGTGTTTAGCTGACGTCCCAAGAATATGAATGGCTCAATTTATGGCTCTATTATCATGCGGGGAAAGACTTTTGTCAGCACGTTCAATGCGCTACCTAGCTGCATCGTGAGCAACTGTGACGAAGATGCTGTGGGCTATGAGCGTGACGGTTAGTATCTTCAGAGCCGCATACAACTGTCGGCCCATATCTGGACAGACGATACGCCTTATAGCAGCTTTTCGTATTGCAGGAAGTCCGTTTTACCTGAGTCAGAGTGTACTATTCTTGTCTAGTAGTATGCGTGTGTACCAGCGGAAGTGCAGAGCCCTCCGCAAAATTTACATCTAAGCAGCCAGCTTCAGGCGGCATCGCGGAGTGGGCTACGAGCCTAGCAACCTTCCAGTGATGGCGCCAGAAAGAGATTAGAGATTACTGTGGTTGCTAGAGATAGAACCAATTCTCCGAAGGGCCTATATTGGCGACCTTTGGACGTATTGTTTGCGGGATGCGGATCTAGAGAAGTTCTAGCCCTGCAAGAGAGTCCCATTTTGCC
>NW_013569249.1:7055-7251 GCF_000499745.2 Eimeria mitis
TAGGCGGCATCCCGGAGTGGGCTACGAGCCTAGCAACCTTCCAGTGATGGCGCCAGAAAGAGATTAGAGCCTACTGTGGTTGCTAGAGATAGAACCAATTCTCCGAAGGGCCTATATTGGCGATCGTTGGACGTATTGTTTGCGGGATGCGGATCTAGAGAAGTTCTAGCCCTGCAAGAGAGTCCCATTTTGCCAA
>NW_013569249.1:7351-7542 GCF_000499745.2 Eimeria mitis
AGGTAAGCGGAAAGGTGAATTCCTAGAAAGGGCGTAATTCGAGCTGGCTAGAGCGTTCGACATTGCCCTTCTGGAGCTGTTGGCTTTTTTACAGCAACGCAGCGCGTTGAGCAGCAGTGCACGCACCTGGCATGGAATCAGAAGATTGCGGGGGGTCCCGGCAGCTCACCTGTTACCCAGAGTATTTTCCG
>NW_013569249.1:7642-8231 GCF_000499745.2 Eimeria mitis
CGGCTACAAAGTGATGAGCAAGCCCAAGTTGTGCAAAGGTGAAAGCCGAAAACAGGCGGTAAGCGGAAAGGTGAATTTCTAGGAAGGGCGTAATTGGAGCTGGCTAGAGCGTTCGACATTGCCCTTCGGGAGCTGTTGGCTTTTTTACAGCAACGCAGCGCGTTGACCATCAGTGCACGCACCTGGCATGGGATCAGAAGATTGCGGGGGGTCCCGGCAGATCACCTGTTACCCAGAGTATTTTCCGACTGTCCGACTGTTGACAACTGTTGTTTTGGTGTGGCAGTGAGCGCGTTTTTCCAACCAGGCAGTACGACTGCGCCGTGGGGCGGTTGCACAAACAGCCATTGGGATGCACACCAAAGCAGTAGGCTTCGTTGCTGCCGTACTAGAAGGTAGGGGCGCTGTGAATACCCTGTCTTGGACTACGTGCTGTTGATGCATTTCCAAGATGTAGCGCTCATTCGTAGTGCTAGCGGCTGAGTGTTTCTGCACTTCGACTGGCATGTTAAGTTGGGTGCACCACTGCGTTGTTGAGGAATAAAGGGGAAAAGTACATTGAGCTAGCAGGGGGTCCGCTACATCAGGT
>NW_013569249.1:8331-11794 GCF_000499745.2 Eimeria mitis
GGTGTTTCTGCACTTCGACTGGCATGTTAAGTTGGGAGCACCACTGCGTTGTTGAGGAATAAAGGGGAAAAGTACATTGAGCTAGCAGGGGGTCCGCTACATCAGGTGGTAGGCTCGATTTCTGAATATAATATGTTTTAAATATGCTTAAATGATTAAGGGCCGGGTTTTATGTGTGTCATTTAATGCTGGGATCGACAGAAATGGAGAACATTCACGTGCATCAACCTTCGTACACAGCAGCTGCTTGGCGCATGCAGGCGGCCTTTTAGTATCACATTATCTTGCAAAGGCAGTTGCGGCTGCCTTTTAGCCCGTAACTGCCCTTGCAAGATAATGTGATATGTGTGATGGAAGCGTGCGTTATGCTTTGAAGGCCGGCTTGGACTCCAGCAGCGTGGAATGCCATACAATAGCAAGTACGGTTAATGCCCATGGAGGCTCGAACTTGGGAACACCTTCAGCGTGTATGGGAGTATATAATGGGAGTATAGCGTTGGTTTTATCCCACACAAGCATGAAGCTTGCGCAGACTGGCCGTTTACGACTGCTCCTGCAATCCGACACCAGAAACGCAAAAGGAGCACAGCTGACTGGCTGACGGGGAAGCATCAAAAATGCATTATGGCGGTAAGAAAGGCATTTGCATCAGGGGGTAAGCTGTACCTCCAGGCCTATAGCATATTTAGTGCTTTGAATGTAATCAGAAACATGTGGGAAGTAAGCAGCCTTGATTTCATTTTTTATGTAATGTTGGAGTGCTTTGCGCACAAAGGAAGGTACACTGCGTATTGTTAGCCACTTACTACTGCGCTTTTCGACGCCACGCTCCTGTCGAAGCAGTTGCTCGTGCGACCAAAGTTCCGTATGGGTTTATCTCAGATGCCACACAGGACAGTGGCTACTTGATGCTCCAGACTGTGTGTTTCATTTTTACACTGCTTGCATTAAAGGCAACTCTTGCTCACATGCAGGACTGTTACAGTGTGTTGGGAGGACACTACTAAAAGCTGACAAGCTGCTGCTGCATCTTACCTGCTAATTCTTTCCTGGTAAACGGTGAAAAACACAATAAAATTTGGACGTATTCCCTGGGCGTACTCTTGGAAACTGTAACTGACAAGTCCAGCACAGCGACGATTTCCCTGGTAGTGAATCTCATATCGACAGGTAGTACGATTGCTTTCTACCTTTCGCACCTGAGTACCCCCAGAGTGACGGGCAGCATGGGCAGTTTTCAGCAGATTTCTGCTAGCTGGGGACTGTCTGGGTTTCTTGATTATGAACATCATTGGCTCGTTCAGGAGAGTTCTGCTTCAGGCAGTAGGCGTGCATACTGGTGCGTGACACAACGGGATGCGCCGAATGCAGTTGAAAGTTGGATCTATTTGAAGGAATCAGATGTCATGTTTCCCTGCAGCAGTGTAGAGGTGCTTTAAGCACTCCGAAGGCGAATACTAGTGTGCTGCTGAAGTTGCTGAAAATGGCGTCGCCGACACAACGGTTGATGGCGCCATATGGTTTCGTGGGCGCTCGACGCCGGCTACATTTTGTATACGTGGCGTGTAAGGAAACGCCCAAACCACTAAGTTGGTGTCATGCCTCAGTTGGTATGCTTGATCTCAAAATTGAGCCTAATGGGTGAAACATTGCTTTGCGTGCCAGTGTGAATACTACACTGCTTTTTGTTTCCGTATACGGTGCTTTCAAGAGTCAGGGGACGGCCAGAGATTTTTAAAGCCTGCGCTCATGCATAGCGAGCAAGTAATTCATACTCGGCAAGTTTCATTTGACAGCTAGCGTGAATGCGGTCTATGATTAGGTGTTTCGAAGGTGAACACCGAGCATGAGTTGTGACTTCAAAGGAGTTCCGTGCACCAGGCAGTATGATTGCCCTTGGCCCTATTTGTGTGCTTGAATCATGAATTATGGCCCTGCATATATAGTACAGCATACTATATGTATATACCATGGCTGCTCTATCTGGTCTCCTTGTCTAGTGCTGTTGAGGCATTAAAGGGCGTTGATGGTCTTTAAGAGGCATGCGGAAGTGATCCAACTGGTGTTCAAAAATCATCGAAACTAAATCTGCATCTTACAGGCAGAAGGCTTGTTGGTATGAGATGAGCTTGCCTTCGGCCACGTAAGCTGAATGCGCGTCAGGCTTTTCTGGAACGAATGAGCTGACAGTGCGGTTGTTGACAATAATCGGATGTTACGCATCAGGCAGTGTGTCTTAGCAAAAACCGACGCCGATGCTTAGGGCCATGAATCCCGTTAGAATTGTTTGGGATTTCCAGTGGCGTGTCGGCAGTGTTTGCGGCGCTGTTGAACTGTTTGGACAAGCAAGCGGGGCAGGCAAGCGGGGCAGTGGCCATGGGGTGTAGAAGGTGCATCAGCACCTCCCAGGCTCTTTCGTTGTCGAGACTGCATTGAAGAGACTGGGAGACGGGACCTTACCAGTTCTCTCCTCTAAATCGATTACTATTGATCAGACAGTGCGCTTGTTGTTTAAGCCCGGCGAGGTTTTTCTGGTGTCTTCGAGCAGTGAAGTTCCTGGCATGTATTTTATTCTCAACTTGTTTTTACTACGTTCCCGTATTGTACAGTAGCTTGACTATGTGCCAGGACGACATTGGCGACAGAGAACAAGCTGACATATCTGAGGTATTTGCGCAAGTGACAGTTTCAAATATCATTCTCTAGGCTGTGAGTTCAGCACACACCTACTGAAACTTACAAGGGCTATCAAGTCCAGCACCGTAGATGAGATGTGTTTTCTGTTAGTTATGCCGCAGTGCTGAAACTCGACTTCACGGCGCAGTGCCTGCAAAGATTCGCCGATGCTGGTGCTCCTTGCATCGGTGGTTAGGGATTCTGCTTGACAGATGCATATGATTTTTATCTTTTACGTGAGCGCTCACCGTGGGTGGTAAGCTGAAGAGGCTGTAAACAGGCATGCACCCCCCGCGACCTTCCGCAAATGCTGATCATCAGAAAGTACACCGCATTTTTTGCAGCGTGCGTGAGACGTGTTTGCTAATGCATATACGCTCGAATCGGTTCCTGAATCCAACCGGTGTTGGCTGGCCTAGCGGCAGTGCACTTCAAATTTCGCCGTTTAGAGGGAGCGGAAGCATTTGCTTCTCTTAAGTCTTCTCGCGCTGCCACACAGTTCGCTGACAAATTTAGTTTCGACAAGAGAGAGTGCATTTGAACAAATAAACGCCTGCTAAATCAGGCCGTACGTCTGAACAGGGGACTAAGTAATTGAAAACCCGTCCGGAAAGCTAGAAATCTTCCGTACAGCTGTGAGACAATTTTCTAGCCTGCGATCAATGAGCCAAACTAAGTGTCGTAGCGTTGAGCAAATGCTGCCACTCGCGCTGGTCACAACTCATCTGTCTGTTGGCCGCTTAACACCGGAATTGGCGGCCAGGTGGCAAGTCATGTGTGGACCGAG
>NW_013569249.1:11894-12323 GCF_000499745.2 Eimeria mitis
CGAGCAAATGCTGCCACACGCGCTGGTCACAACTCATCAGTCTGTTGGCCGCTTAACACTGGAATTGGCGGCCAGGTGGCCAGTCATGTGTGGACCGAGGAACTGTGGTACAAGGATCAGTGGCCTAGTGAATTGTGCTAGTTCTGGTGCTTCGTGCATCAGGCAGTACGCTTGACACCATAACCGGTGACTAACAAAATATTCAGCAACCAAAATCATATCTTATCTCCATACGCTTGCATTTGTTGCTGTACTTAAGATATGCTCTTTTCTTGAAACATTCTGCAAATACGATAGTACATCGAACGGGTTGAAATAGGGCATCTGCTTTGGCTATGCAGAGTACCGTGCTTCAGGCAGTAAGCTTCAACAAACGAGGCAGCGTATTGGAAGTTCCAGGCAGACTCTGAAAATACTGGAATTTGGAAT
>NW_013569249.1:12423-13141 GCF_000499745.2 Eimeria mitis
CTTCTAGAGTACACCTCATGAATTTTGGCAACATGTGATAACCACGAGTACGGCGCAACTGAGCAAGCATCATGCATCAGGCAGTAAGCTGGTTGTCTATCATGATCGCGCATGGAGTGCATCGGGATAATCATGGAGGCGAGTATATATGAAAAAAAGCTTTGACACTCTTGGGCTGCGTTATGTTTTCATTGACGATCTGCGCAGTGAAGACTAGGGACTACCTTTACAGATGCTCCCTGTATACCACCTAAGAAACAACTGGAATTGGCGCCACACCCAAGGCCCTTGCTTCAGGCAGTACGCCTTCGCCTCGAAACGGTTCCAATGCTCCAGGGGTATCTAGCGATTTGGAAGCTTTTCACGTGGGGCAGTGTTGGTAAGGGAACAGAGTGACACATTCCAGAAATAAACTATCTCACGTCACAGTTACGTTAATTGTTGTCGCTTTTCTGTTGCTCGAGGCGCATGGATAAAGGATAGTGCGCGCACTACCTCCTCCGCAACCCTACCTCCTCGCAACCCTACACCCATAAACAGCAATCGGCAGCATGAGTTTCTGTAGAGTTACAGGAACGTTTTTGATTAGGCAGTACGTATACTAGTTACACCACGCGCAGATTAAATGCGACGAGTGATGACAAGGACGTTCGATACATTTGGAGGTATGGACCGAAGTGATGGGACTATCTGCCCGTGAAAGCGAGCAGTGTGAGCC
>NW_013569249.1:13241-14317 GCF_000499745.2 Eimeria mitis
ACAATGCATTGGCTACAAAACAGGTTCAAAGAACAGCAACCATGATCAAGTCACGATGTGCTGAAGAGTACGGGTGAGCAGCTTCAACGGCCTACAACTCGCCCATGCTGCGGTGCAACACTACGGATTTCCCCCACCCCTGTAACGTCTAGGATATAACTATAGTTAAGCATAGGAAAGAAACAACGAACCGCCTGTTTCGTGTAGCAGGTAGAATCCACAGCTTTTTCGCCTTCTTCTCATTAGTCAGTCACTCTTCGGGGGTGCTGAATCACTGTTTTTACGAGTCTCGCGTACGGGACTATTAGTGCGCATTCCCAAGGGGCTCACCTGTCGCGTTCAGTAACGGGCTATCAATATGCTAGCTGCCCATTTTTTTCGGTTGCGTCCGTTGCTAGCGTTTAGTCTGCAATATGCTGCTGCAGGCCCTTCCCTAGAAGCCATATGGCGGTCAAACGTACTGCCTGATTTGCGGCGCTCCAATACAGGAAGAGTGCACTCCAACAGCATCTGTTGTTCCGCAGGTGATGTCCACACTACATCCACCAGGGTGTCACAAATACACCCTGAAGTGTGTAGCATCGAAACATCCGTGGGTAAGGGGTTTTCGCAGCTGCCCAGTGCTTCTCTCGGCAAGGGAATCACAATTCACAACGGCGAAACGCGCTATGATAAACCCGTAAGTTCTCGCCAGCCTTCAGAATTCCGACTTTTTGTGAGTTGTCTCCAACAGATGCTTACTTCCTGAATCCCAACGTCTAGATTCTGCTTCATTACGCTTGCAGTTCTACTGGCCACTCAGCCCACCGTGAACATTAGATCTACGCGAAAGATTATTTGCCATCAAAGTCACGGCAGCAAGGGAGGGAATTCATACGGCACGCGGCATTCAGCATCTCAAAATTGAGCAGCACTTCAACTATTGGACGAAGGATAAAATTCCTCTACTTCCCGAAACCCTTTCACATCCCAAGGTTTCAAAATAATGATTGAAGCTCCAAGTTCGTCGTTTACATGAGTTGCTTTATGCACGATATTCTAGCACTGTCAAATTGTTGACGAAAAATGATTAGTGA
>NW_013569249.1:14417-14620 GCF_000499745.2 Eimeria mitis
GCGAAGGACAAAATTCCTCTACTTCCCGAAAACCTTTCACATCCCAACGTTTCAAAATAATGGTTGAAGCTCCAAGTTCGTCGTTTACATGAGTTGCTTTATGCACGATATTCTAGCACTGTCAAATTGTTGGCGAAAAATGATTAGTGACAAGCACGGTCAAGCAGCTTCACCCGGGTGTGTGCACTCGCATAGACAGGCCC
>NW_013569249.1:14720-15142 GCF_000499745.2 Eimeria mitis
GTAGACAGGCCCGAAGCTGTAGCTTCTCCTTCGTGACATACAGCTGATTCAGAACGCGTCCATTGCTCAGCCGAGCATAGTGTCCTCATTTGCATGGACCTCGCGTCGGATGTATGAAGCACCGTTAACTCCTCAGCGCCACACTGTCGTTCATTCGTTCTGTAGAATGCAGACAGAGAAGAGCGTGGAGAAGACGCCGCGGTTAGCCCTCTAGAACCAGTTTGCGGCACACTTCAAGCTACGGGATGTAGACTTGTGTCCGGCATCTCGCGCTCACGCATCGCACTTTAACACTTTCTTGCCCTTCCGAGCATAGTGGGTCGCTTTGTGTCCCTTGAGTGAATGAGGGGCTGTCCATGCAGCTATAAATCTCACTGCCTGGTGAGTTGGATCCTAGCACAATCCACGTCCTTGTTTCGTGC
>NW_013569249.1:15393-17478 GCF_000499745.2 Eimeria mitis
TGCCAACTAAACGCCTTACGAAGTTGGGTTTGAAGAGGAACGTAGCATTAGTCATCCCTCTGCGTATTGCCATAGTTCACCTACGCAGGCCACACAACCATACACTAAGGCATGTTAAATGAATGTACAGTCGCTTTGAGTGTAAGGTTATAGGAATGTGGATGTGCATGACAAGTTACATTGGGCGGACTAAGCGTACTTCCTCCTTCGGGATACAACTGTGATATCACAATTCCACCCAGTTTAACATTCGTCGACAACAGCTCAGTGACGCGTAACTACATTTAGTCGTTTTTTTTCAAAACAGCAATGCTTAGAGTATAAAATTTGTCTGTGTCTCTCGGATGATTCTAATGGTGCAAATTACAAATTTAATGATCAGTCCTTTCCACTTGGAACCTAACATGCGAATGTCAGGTCTGCAATTAACGAATGCACCCCCCACATGGGCGCGCATGAGAGCTGTCTCATCCTTTACAACGCAGCGCTGCTTCCTATGCATTGGATGGGACGAAACATACATTTGGCATGGCGCAGTAGCCTCCTAGTCCATAGAGCTCACTGTCTGGAATACAGCACCAAGAGAAAGCGTCCTACAAGCTCATGAGCACTGCCGACGAGCTGCACGCTGACAGTCACTGTATCTTCTACCCTAGCAGAGCCCCACTCTTCCTATTGCCTTCTCGTCGCTCTCCAAGAAATCCACGTACACTCAGTTGGCGTTCCACTGGAGCATTGTTAGGGCGCTCTGTGCAAAAGGCAATGTTGAATGCGTGAGCATGTTTATCTTCAACTACCCGAGCATGGCTCCAGTGAAAGAAAACGGCTCCACTAACTACATTAAAATGCATTTGTACGCGCAATCTCTGCACACACATCGCCTGTATTCTGCTGCTGCATTCCTCTAAATTTCTTGTGCACCTAGCTCTAAAGAGATGACCACGAACGGACGGTCGCGGATTAGGCATCAGGTTTAGAGTTACACACACCACATAAGTCAAAATACTGGACAGCAGTCTTACTTCCTGCTTTGTTATATAACTGGCTCACACTGCTCGCTTTCACGGGCAGATAGTCCCATCACTTCGGTCCATACCTCCAAATGTATCGAACCTCCTTGTCATCACTCGTCGCATTTGATCTGCGCGTGGTGTAACTAGTATACGTACTGCCTAATCAAAAACGTTCCTGTAACTCTAGAGAAACTCATGCTGCCGATTGCTGTTTATGGGCTGCCGATTGCTGTGGCAAAAATGCCACAGCAATCGGCAGCCCATAAACGTGATTGAGGAGGTAGTGCGCGCACTATCCTTTATCCATGCGCCTCGAGCAACAGAGAAGCGACAACAATTAACGTAACTGTGACGTGAGATAGTTTATTTCTGGAATGAGTCACTCTGTTCCCTTACCAACACTGCCCCACGTGAAAAGCTTCCAAATCGCTAGATACCCCTGGAGCATTGGAACTGTTTTGAGGCGAAGGCGTACTGCCTGAACCAAGGGCCTTGGGTGTGGCGCCAATTCCAGTTGTTTCTTAGGTGGTATACAGGCAGCATCTGTAAAGGTTGTCCCTAGTCTTCGCTGCGCAGATCGTCAATGAAAACATAACGCAGCCCAAGAATGTCAAAGCTTTTTTTCATATATACTCGCCTCCTTGATTATCCCGATGCATTCCATGCGTGATCATGATAGACAACCAGCTTACTGCCTGATGCATGATGTTTGCTCAGCTGCGCCGTACTCGTGGTTATCACATGTTGCCAAAATACATGAGGTGTACTCTAGAAGATATAGAAAAAGCTCTCGGCAAGCAGGTGAAGCTCGGCGTGCCCACCTATGTACGGTGCCAGTGCAAAGCAGCACTGTCGTCCTTCTAAAGCACTATGCCCTTCATTCCAAATTCCAGTATTTTCAGAGTCTGCCTGGAACTTCCAATACGCTGCCTCGTTTGTTGAAGCTTACAGCCTGAAGCACGGTACTCTGCATAGCCAAAGCAGATGCCCTATTTCAACCCCTTCGATGTACCATCGTAATTGCAGAATGTTTCAAGAAACAAGCATATCTAAAGTACAGCAACAAATGCAA
>NW_013569249.1:17578-18042 GCF_000499745.2 Eimeria mitis
CTCGATACATTTGGAGGTATGGACCGAAGTGATGGGACTATCTGCCCGTGAAAGCGAGTAGTGTGAGCCAGTTATATAACAAAGCAGGAAGTAAGACTTCTGTCCAGTATTTTGACTTATGTGGTGTGTGTAACTCTAAACCTGATGCCTAATCCGCGACCGTCCGTTCGTGGTCATCTCTTTAGAGCTAGGTGCACAAGAAATTTGGAGGAATGCAGCAGCAGAATACAGGCGATGTGTGTGCAGAGATTGCGCGTATAAATGCATTTTAATGTAGTTAGTGGAGCCGTTTTTTTTCACTGGAGCCATGCTTGGGTAGTTGAAGATAAACATGCTTACGCAATCAACATTGCCTTTTTTACAGAGCGCCCTAACAATGCTCCAGTGGAACGCTAACTGAGTGTACGTGGATTTCTTGGAGAGCGACGAGAAGGCAATAGGAAGAGTGGGGCTCTGCTAGGGTA
>NW_013569249.1:18142-19127 GCF_000499745.2 Eimeria mitis
CTTTCACTGGAGCCATGCTTGGGTAGTTGAAGATAAACATGCTTACGCATTCAACATTGCCTTTTGTACAAAGCGCCCTAACAATGCTCCAGTGGAACGCTAACTGAGTGTACGTGGATTTCTTGGAGAGCGACGAAAAGGCAATAGGAAGAGTGGGGCTCTGCTAGGGTAGAAGATACAGTGACTGTCAGCGTGCCGCTCGTCGGCAGTGCTCATGAGCTTGTAGGACGCTTTCTCTTGGTGCTGTATTCCAGACAGTGAGCTCTATGGACTAGCAGGCTACTGCGCCATGCCAAATGTATGTTTCGTGCCATCCAATGCATAGGAAGCAGCGCTGCGCTGTAAAGGATGAGACAGCTCTCATGCGTGCCCATGTGGGGGTGCATTCGTTAATTGCAGACCTGACATTCGCAGGTTAGGTTCCAAGTGGAAAGGACTGATCATTAAATTTGTAATTTGCACCATTAGAATCATCCGCGAGACACAGACAAATTTTATACTCTAAGCATTGCTGTTTTGAAAAAAAAACGACTAAATGTAGTTACGCGTCACTGAGCTGTTGTCGACGAATGTTAAACTGGGTGGAATTGTGATATCACAGTTGTATCCCGAAGGAGGAAGTACGCTTAGTCCGCCCAATGTAACTTGTCATGCACATCCACATTCCTATAACCTTACACTCAAAGCGACTGTACAATCATTTAACATGCCTTAGTGCATGGTTGTGTGGCCTGCGTAGGTGAACTATGGCAATACGCAGAGGGAGGACTAATGCTACGTTTCTCTTCAAACCCAACTTCGTAAGGCTTTAGTTGGCGACTCAAGACAGTATGCTTGATCCGCAGCTCTACCGAAGACCAGTGAATACTGGTGTATCGCACGACTGGCGCAATATAGTCTATTGTAAAGGGAACGAATTGGGACACTGTGCCTAGTGAACGCCGCTGTTCTTCCAGGTGTCCGCCTAAGTTGATTTGCCACCGCA
>NW_013569249.1:19227-23691 GCF_000499745.2 Eimeria mitis
TCTCTTCAAACCCAACTTCGTAAGGCGTTTAGTTGGCGACTCAAGACAGTATGCTTGATCCGCAGCTTTACCGAAGACCAGTGAATACTGGTGTATCGCACGACTGGCGCAATATAGTCTACTGTAAAGGGAACGAATTGAGACACTGTGCCTAGTGAACGCCGCTGTTCTTCCAGGTGTCCGCCTAAGTTGATTTGCCACCGCAGTTGGGTTTGCTAGCTCGCCCCTGAGTTTATGTGAGGTCGCAGGTGGCGTGACCTCACATAAACTGAGCTGGTGTGGTGTGGGAAGGAGCACGAAATAAGGACGTGGATTGTGCTAGGATCCAACTCACCAGGTAGTGAGACTTATAGCTGCATGGACAGCCTGTCATTCACTCAAGGGACACGAAGCGACCCACTATGCTCGGAAGGGCAAGAAAGTGTTAAAGTGCGATGCGCGAACGCGAGATGCCGGACACAAGTCTACATCCCGTAGCTTGAAGTGTGCCGCGAGCTGGTTCTAGAGGGCTAACCGCGGCGTCTTGTCCACGCTCTTCTCTGTCTGCATTCTACAGAACGAATGAACGACAGTGTGGCGCTGAGGAGTTAACGGTGCTTCATACATCCGACGCGAGGTCCATGCAAATGAGGACACTATGCTCGGCTGAGCAATGGACGCGTTGTGAATCAGCTGTAGGTCACGAAGGAGAAGATACAGCTACGGGCCTGTCTATGCGAGTGCACACACCCGGGTGAAGCTGCTTGACCGTGCTTGTCACTAATCATTTTTCGTCAACAATTTGACAGTGCTAGAATATCGTGCATAAAGCAACTCATGTAAACGAAGAACTTGGAGCTTCAATCATTATTTTGAAACCTTGGGATGTGAAAGGTTTTCGGGAAGTAGAGGAATTTTGTCCTTCGTCCAATAGTTCAAGTGCTGCTCAATTTTGAGATGCTGAATGCCGCATGCCGTATGAATTCCCTCCCTTGCTGCTGTGACTTTGATGGCAAATAATCTGTCGCGTAGATCTAACGTTCACGGTGAGCTGACTGGCCAATAGAATTGCAAGCGTAATGAAGCAGAATCTAGACGTTGGGATTCAGGAAGTAAGCATCTGTTGGAGACAACTCACAAAAAGTCGGACTTCTGAAGGCTGGCGAGAACTTACGGGTTTATCATAGCGCGTTTTGCCGTTGTGAATTGTGATTCCTATGCCGAGAGAAGCACTGGGCAGCTGCGAAAACCCCTTACCCACGGATGTTTCGATGCTACACACTTCAGGGTGTATTTGTGACACCCTGGTGGATGTAGTGTGGACATCACCTGCGGAACAACAGATGATGTTGGAGTGCACTCTTCCTGCATTGGAGCGCCGCAAATCAGGCAGTACGTTTGACCGCCATATGGCTTCTAGGGGAGGGCCTGCAGCAGCATATTGCAGACTAAACGCTAGCAACGGACGCAACCGAAAAAAATGGGCAGCTAGCATATTGATAGACCGTTACTGAACGCGACAGGTAAGCCCTTTGGGAATGCGCACTAATAGTCCCGTACGCGAGACTCGTAAAAACAGTGATTCAGAACCCCCCAAGAGTGATTGACTAATGAGAAGAAAAAGTTGTGAATTCTACCTGCTACACGAAACAGGCGGTTCGTTGTCTCTTTCCTATGCTTAACTATAGTTATATCCTAGACGTTACAGGGGTGGGGGAAATCCGTAGTGTTGCACCGCTGCATGGGCGAGTTGTAGGTCGTTGAAGCTGCTCACCCGTACTCTTCAGCACATCATGACTTGATCATGGTTGCTGTTCTTTGAACCTGTTTTGTAGCCAATGCATTGCTGGCGATGGAGCTGTGGATGGCGATATGCAAACTGCAATTTTGTCTAGTTGCGTGCACCAGAAGGTATGGCTGCCCCCTACACTCTGTTCACAAGCGATCTGGATGCAATTATAATGAAGATACACCCAGATCGTTTGGCAGTGTTGGGTTGTGTAAGGGCTCAGTACATTATGACAAAGACTCTCATTAAACGAAAATACGTTGCGCTTCCTTGCGTTCCTGTGTAGGCGAAAAACGTGTGAGTGGCAATGACGCGATTAGTGGAAGATCCATCCACGCCACTTGTAATTAAATAAAGGTCATCCCACAGCGAGTGCGCGAAAATTCACAGGCTCCCCTCGTTTCTGGAGTGGCGCCAGCCTTTGAGGAATTGGGTTCCACTCCTGCAATACGGGAGTGTCGTGCACTAGGCGGTGAGTTTCGCATGCAGAGGTCCAGCTAAAACCGTATACAGCAACTTGTTGGAGCTGCGATAACCTTCTATCAATGTTTCCGTTGAATAGGGGCATTCACGTGTAAACGTTGCTGCTAGCTGGGCGTTATTGTGTAGGCTTAGTTTGTCAGGCAGCAGAGCCCCCTTGTGCTCACCCGCATTTCTTGTGCAGAGGAAAATGTGTGTTTGCAAGGGCGACGAGCGCTTGCAGAGTTTGCAGGTTGAGTATTGCTGCGCATCAGCAAGTAAGTTTGGTTTGCATTTCCAAATGGAGATAATGTGCTGTATGTGCAGTTTGGCACGATTATGCGTTTTAGCTGCCCAAGAGGAAATTTCGATTGTGAGCCGCGCTGCGGCGAAGAGGCATCCTGCGTCGGGAAAGCATTTTTGCGCGTTCCACGGAGGGTGCTTGCTGGGCATGCTTTTTCTGTAGTGGAGTCCGTCTATAGCGAGCAAAATAGGTTTGACCTGCTGGCTTTTGTGAGGAGTTGAGGCAGAACTCCATCGTTTCGATTCTCGAGAGTACCAGTCACCGTGAACCAGGCAGTGAGCAAAATGTCTATGGCGCATCTTCTGAGGTGTTCTTGATGGATTTTGTTGCTTTGAAGTACCTTCAGGGCCAATGGCGTGATTGCACATAGGCGGGAGGAATGCTCCTGCACTTCCAGGGCATGCGCTGTGTGGCCGATTTTCTCTGCTAGTACAGGGCAGCCACGGATCAGGCAGTACGGTTGAATTTTCCCTTACCTGCATGAGCACACTCTAAACTTCGAATGGACAGCTGCGTGCTTCGCCGTTATCGTGTGGGCGCGTTGGACCGTTCCTGAAACCAGTTTCTGGGTGGTTGTGCAGTACAAATGCTTGTTAGCCACGCCAGTAATTTGAAAAGTTTGTGTAAAGGTAAGTACGATGCTCATCGTAAATTGCAGATTATTACGAACTACTGTGAAAGTGTGGACTTCTGAACGCAAAAAACGGTGCCGAGGTTTCGTGGAAGCACGTCTGTTTGACCGTTCCTTGATCCTTTCCGAGTGTGCACGACCACAAATGCGACACCATATGCAATTTTTTAACAAGGCGATACCGAGGTTATGTTTTTCGCCGGTCGATAGCCTACGAGATTTGTCTAATTGGCTGCCTAATGTGGAGGCTTTCTTCACCCATCGCATAGAGAGGGCTCGTATGAAGTTAACTGGCGATTATATGAGAATGCTTTGTTCTCTGTAACCCTTGGTCCATGCATGCGATGCCGTTGCTATGCGTACTGCCGATGGATATTTGGCAAAGCGTATGGCGCATACACGCATGTGTTTTGTAGTAGGTGTACCCTGGCTCCTACTAACGCATACTTCTGCTTAGGGTATTGGATTTCACTGCAGTGTGACAAGGGTACACTTTCGTGCACCAGGCAGTGCGCCCGATGCCTAGATATCTAGACACCTCTCTGCATGATGACTCCCTAGTAACTGAAAGATGCAGGGGCAATTGTGACGGCAAACAACTGCTTGGGTATTTTAAGCGCGCAGACGACCGCGGGTGCAACGATACTGTACATCGGAAGCTCTCCGGGTACTGGCGCCCTTCACTTTCATCAGTGCAAAGCCAACGGCGCCTGAATCGAATGCGTATCAGCGACTGGGCGAGTCCTGTTAGGGGAACGGAACAAATTACACCAACCAGGAAGTACGACTGAACACTATTTTGCAGGCTTAACGTGAGTGCGAAGAAAACGTTGTGGCACACGGATGTGAAAAGCCTTCATATACAGGGCGGTCATATGCAAGGCGGTAGGTTTTATACCCAACCCACACACATTTGTAACGCTCCATGGATAGCCCCAAAAAACAATGAGACTCTGCATGGGCTCATGATGTCGAGAAATTCAGTGCAGGGGCACAGGCTTAGCTGCTTACTGGTGCGTTATTATCGCACAATTCACCATCTTTTGTTTTCACAGACCAGTAAGCAAGTTGGGTTCGCACGACAGGCATATGGCTGACAGTCTGGATGCTCCAGGCAGTACGCTGACTCCGTAGAGTGCTTTTGCTCGAGTCGTATAGTAGTGAAGTTTAGGTGTCGTATTGTTGGTGTGCTGAAGCGCCGAACTGGACCGAGGACTGGCAACGGAAGCTGCGAAGTGTGGCTGCAATTTTTGCTCAACAGCATTCAGGAGAGTTGCTAGTTGTCCTGGGTGCTAGTTAAGG
>NW_013569249.1:23743-24933 GCF_000499745.2 Eimeria mitis
CCAGTGAATTACATTGCATTAGGCAGTGCGCGTTGCCATAAGTTCGCCTTTCTGAAGGTTAGTTTTGGGGTAATTCAACAGGCTACCAACTCACAGGTGATACGTGGTACAAAAATGCACCGAGTATGTTGCGGTGGAAGTGGCAGCTGCGTAGAATGAAAAGTGCTACATACTTCAGACTATCCATTCGTTTCAGCTCTTCGTCGACAACGGCAACCGGATATTTGCGTCCAGCTTCCGTGTATTTCGTGCAGTTGCGGCTGACGCGTTAGGAGCGGCAGTGATTTGTGGCACTGTGACATTGCGGTTGATCAGAAAGTACGCTTATGATCTAGGTCGCTTTATGCTTGTTGGTGTTAAATTCGTTGGAAACATGAGTGTGCTTACCTACGCTTGCGGCAGCGCTGCTGCAGAAGACGCTTTAGCAGTTGTGGCACTGCTGCGCCGCGCTCCAGGCACAGCGTTTCTTAGGAGTCACGACGGTGACAACATTCACCTCCAGCCATAACAAACGTTTGACGACTGGAGCGCTGTTTGGTGATAGTCGACAAAGGTTCGCATTGATAATCCGCAACTGCATGCGTTAGACAGTAAGCTGTGTGGCAGGTGCTCACAAACGAGTCATGAGATGAGTTTCCTGCTCATTTGCAGTGAGTAGAGCACAAGATTGGAGCACTTCTTGCTGATGGTTGGCAGGACGTAAGCTCGGTCACCTGACCACTTGCGTTTGCATAGCAGGGTAAAAAAAAACAAAACTCCCCTTTCTAACTGGTACGGGATCCCGTGTGCCGCTCGGCAACGCAAATCAGCAAAGCGTTTTGGATGGCTTTCCGCGCTGCCGTGCATCTAACTTATTTTGCTGCTATTTGATAGAAAATCCAAAGAGAAAATGCAAGCGATGCGGCGAACATGCGCTGCGGTGACGCGGGGGATTTGGCCTATTAGATAGTATGCTTGATATCTAAACGACTGACCTACGAGGATGTTTATTGCTGTTTGTTAACGAGTGACACCGCAGGTGGCTGTATAGAATGGCAGAGGAAACGTGACACTGCACCAGGCAACTTGCAGCTACTGGTTGTTGGTTTCAAGTGCGGGTGATGATGGATGATAGGTGAGACGTTGAACTGTACTTGGGTGATAAGAAAGTGGGTCGCACGGCCAACAAGCACCAGCTAGGAGGCTTGCGC
>NW_013569249.1:25160-25703 GCF_000499745.2 Eimeria mitis
AGTGAGCGCACGCTGCGGAAGTTGCACAAGCCGTGAGATGCCCATTTAAGTACCTAGGGCTTTTTCTTACGTTTGTATGACTATGCAGGAGCATAAAGCGAAAGGCGCAGTGGCAATGCGCATGCTGCAACCATGAAGTTGTAGTGAAGTGTTCTTAGGTTCCACAGGTGAGGCCAGCCTACACGAGAGATGGTGTTAGCGGCAGCTGAGCAGGCATGGGCAATACCTTTCCAAAAACGTTATGTACTAGCAAGTGCGGTTTACTTTGAGACCAGGAAAGAGAGGGGTCTTAAGGCTCTTGAGACAATTCTGGCCTTCCAGATGACGTGCGAGACGGTTGAAGCGTTATCTGTCTCACCTTTTCATGCACGGAATTTGTACCTCAGTTGTTTACCTTTTGGGGTTTAGAGAAGCCGTTTGCCGTCCAAGCGTTTTCATGCCTTGTAGGGTAGGTATCCTGGTGATGGTAAACTCTTGAAACAGCGTTTGTACCTTGTGCTCCTGACGACACAGATGCAAAAATGCAGTGAGTGGAAGTTCTCC
>NW_013569249.1:25803-27224 GCF_000499745.2 Eimeria mitis
GGTGAGCGCACGCTGCAGAAGTTGCACAAGTCGTGAGATGCCCATTTAAGTACCTAGGGCTCTTTCTTACCTGTGTATGACTATGCAGGAGCATAAAGCGAAAGGTGCAGTGGCAATGCGCATGCTACAACCATGAAGTTGTAGTGAAGTGTTCTTAGGTTCCACAGGTGAGGCCAGCCTACACGAGAGATGGTGTTAGCGGCAGCTGAGCAGGCATGGGCAATACCTTTCCAAAAACGTTATGTACTAGCAAGTGCGGTTTACTTTGAGACCAGGAAAGAGAGGGGTCTTAAGGCTCTTGAGACAATTCTGGCCTTCCAGATGACGTGCGAGACGGTTGAAGCGTTATCTGTCTCACCTTTTCATGCACGGAATTTGTACCTCAATTGTTTACCTTCTGGGGTTTAGAGAAGCCGTTTGCCGTCCAAGCGTTTTCATGTCTTGTAGGGTAGGTATCCTGGTGATGGTAAACGCTTGAAACAGCGTTTGTACCTTGTGCTCCTGACGACACAGATGCAAAAATGCAGTGAGTGGAAGTTCTCCTTGCAACAGGCAGTGCGGGGTGTATAAGAACTGCATCGTTGCTGCGACTGCACAGCTCATTGCACCCAACCGTGCATGCGAAACGAGAAATTCGTGTTTTTCACTACGTATGATGCGTTGCCTAACAGCTCGCTAGGAAAGCGTTGACAAAACTGGAAAAAGCGCTGTCGCTTGACGTTGTCCTGTTGCAAACTGCTTCAGGGGGGTAAATGCGACGTAAGCGTGAATGTGGCTTTGAAGAGTGCCGTGAGAATAAGGATGGTGGAGAAGACGGAGTGATGCACGTTAGCAAGTAAGCTCACATGCAGTACATTCCAGGCAGCCATTCTCCATTCAGTTTGCAGCGGCACCTTACATGGCTTTTGAGTCAACTGCGACAGTGGCGGGGTGCTGGCGGAGGTTCTGCATCTACTCTCGGTTCGAAAGCGCTTCTCTGTTGCTTACTTGGATAAATGAAAGCAGGCGGAGGCTCTGTAAGGCAGCAATGCATCAGGCGGTGCGTTGGTTCCCTATTTTATTTACTTATTTAAGCGTTCTTTCATTTTAAAGTAGACAAGTCTAGGAGTACCGTATGCTTTCTGCAGCACTAAGTTGCTTCTGCATTTATGTGTAGTAATGGTAACATGCTACGGATGAGCCGTATCGCTACACAAACATGCGGACCAGCTGCAGTGCTCGCCCACACAGTGTGGTTGCATGGACTGTAAACAACAAGGATTGTTGCACTTTAGGCGGTATGTACAAACCCTATGCTCTGAACACGGCTGAACAGGGCGGAAGCAGTTGGGGATTAGAGATCGTAGCTAGTCGATCGAAAGTAGTGAGTTTCCCATGCTGTGGGCGAGTGTAAAGCATAGCAGACAGATGCGAACTGCGAT
>NW_013569249.1:27324-27432 GCF_000499745.2 Eimeria mitis
AGGCGGAAGCAGTTGGGGATTTAGAGATCGTAGCTAGCCGATCGAAAGTAGTGAGTTTCCCATGCTGTGGGCGAGTGTAAAGCATAGCAGACAGATGCGAACTGCGAT
>NW_013569249.1:27532-27988 GCF_000499745.2 Eimeria mitis
TAGAGATCGTAGCTAGTCGATCGAAAGTAGTGAGTCTCCCATGCTGTGGGCGAGTGTAAAGCATAGCAGACAGATGCGAACTGCTATCTGTCTTGGGGCCGGCATAAGCAAAAATATTTGCGGTGACTGAGGAGCAAGACTCGGCGATGGCACTGAAGCATGTGACGTATGTGCCGTATCAGCAAGTGCGTGCATTCGGTATCTCGACTTTGCTAGCAGCCGATGCTTTATACATGATGAGAGTTCTGTGCATTCTCCCAAGCACACAGTGGTCTTTGCGTGCGCGTGTAGGAAACGGTACTTTTTCCCCTCATAAGTGCAGTCAAGCACATGCAGCTAGCGGCTTGAAGCCGGCTAAACGGCGGCATTCCCATTCGCAACTCGATGGAATGGTTGCTTTTATGTAATATCCTGCTGGGGGGGAGGGACAGCATTTCGTTGGTACACTATATTGCC
>NW_013569249.1:28088-28746 GCF_000499745.2 Eimeria mitis
ACAGTCAAGCACATACAGCAAGCGGCTTGAAGCCGGCTAAACGGCGGCATTCCCATTCGCAACTCGACGGAATGGTTGCTTTTATGTAATATCCTGCTGGGGGGGAGGGACAGCATTTCGTTGGTACACTATATTGCCACACATCAGAAGGTGCGCGTGATTGTCGATGCAAGGACTTGATCACTGTTTGAGCTTTGAGGTTCTAGGGATTTTTAGATGCATGGCTTCGTGTGTCTCTAAAATTTAGAACCGATAGTACTTCTAGCATGCAAAAAGGATGAAGGCGCTGCTTTCTTGAGCATGCCCAGGCTATGTATCTGCCGCCTTGTCAGGGTACCCCCTAATTACACTTATTCTTGCCTCTAGCACTTTCACTAGGTGTTGACTTTAGTGTAGATATTATTGCTTCTAGTAGCCTGACTGTGTGTTGGACCTAGTGGAATGGCTAACGGGTGAGGGACTGGCGTGTGGTGGGGGCGTGGGAGTGTACTGCACCAGACAGTACGATTCATATTCGGACCGTGCACACGAGCAGCTCATTGGAGATATATTGTTTGAGAATATATTTTTGGGGCAGTGTATAAGGGCGAGCTATATATATATATATATATATATATATATATATATATATATATATATATATATATATATATATATA
>NW_013569249.1:28844-29329 GCF_000499745.2 Eimeria mitis
GCATTAGGCAGTAAGCTTGCTTTCCATGGGACTAACTTCCGAGGGTAGATAGGCCGTGGCGTGCTCTCAAGATGCCGTGCCGTCCCCGAAATGGATGAAGGCGGCGCGATACTCGTCGCAAAATACGTCTACAGTTTAGCGGATCGATTCAGTAGGTGCCATGCATCAGAGAGTACGCCGGTTCTATTAAAGAAATATATAAGAAATCCGTGTGGAGTATCTGGAAGACTTGGTGTTGCCCACCCGTACAGTGGCAGTGCCCAAATGCCGTGTTCACGTGGAGAAGGGAGCGCCATGCAGTTGAGCAACTGCCGCTACCAGTACTAGATATTGCCTCTTTCGGTCAACTCAGTGAGATACGACAGGCTTGCCGACAGGGTAAGATGTTGTAAGCGGAGTCACCTAGCTTGGCAGTAGCTTCGTTGAGCAGAGAGTGCGCTTGAACATCGTTCTGCCTACACTATTCATTCGATGGTACCTAGGAT
>NW_013569249.1:29429-29717 GCF_000499745.2 Eimeria mitis
CACAGGCTTGCCGACAGGGTAAGATGTTGTAAGCGGAGTCACCTAGCTTGGCAGGAGCTTCGTTGAGCAGAGAGTGCGCTTGAACATCGTTCTGCCTACACTATTCATTCGATGGTACCTAGGATATACACCTGTCCAAGCCAACCGTTTGCTAGGAGCGCCTCTGATAATGAATTTTACATCTCACATATTAGTTGGCATGCAGTACCCGAGCAAGGAGGTTCACACAGGTCTGGGCCTCCAGCTCTGGGCCTCTAGAATTAAGTCGGAACAACTAAGGACGAGGCG
>NW_013569249.1:29817-33694 GCF_000499745.2 Eimeria mitis
GCCGTTTGCTAGGAGCGCCTCTGATAATGAATTTTACATCTCGCATATTAGTTGGCATGCAGTACCCGAGCAAGAAGGTTCACACAGGTCTGGGCCTCCAGCTCTGGGCCTCTAGAATTAAGTCGGAACAACTAAGGACGAGGCGAAAGCGCTCTTCGTGAGAATACGGGGATCGTTTGAACTAGGAAGTACGAAGAATACATGGGGCATGCAAGCCAACAGTGCATAGTTGATTGCATATATGGCGACAGCTGCAATCCTGGAGGCCCTTGAACTATCTTGTATAAGCCTGACTGCCTGCTTTACTTGGACGCAAATGACCGTTAAATGGACAGCGTCATCCTTTATCATCCTCTAAAGGCATCACTCTGATTCTTTGGCTTGAATTTCTCCTGCGCTCTTCCCGGCAAATGATGCAGCAGTCGTGCAATTTGGCTGGCAGGAGAAATGCAAGCGGGCACCGTGACTCCGCGAGGGCGTTATACATCAGTTGGTGCGACTAATGCCTACACTGCGCAGCATTGAGGCCATATGAATATTTCTGGCTTTCTACACGCTGGAGTTCACTCGGAAACGATAGAGGTGATGGCAATGTGTCACGCGGATGTTCCTGCAATATCCACCAAATTGATTTACCCAGTTTATTTTTGTTTAGGAAGCATTATGCATTTGTCTTCGATGCAGGAAGTGTGTAGCAGAGCAGTGCGGCTGATCAGTACTTCGTCAAAGGCACATTGAGGCGGCGATATAGTGTCATGTGTTAAAATGGCTGTACGGATGGCAGGGACCCCTACACGAGCAGGTTTGGACTAAAAGTAACACTCCCCTGCTCCTAGAAGGGCATTAGGAGTCGCTGTGACCCCTTGAGGGAGCGATGCCCGTTTTGCGATGGGGTGCGTTTAGTGTGTGGAAGTGGCATGGATGATTTGGGAGATCCAGTTTCTCATACTAAAGCGAGTATGCCTCCAGCGTTACTCCTCAGGTTCTCAGTGTACACAATATATATGCTTTGGATCGCTGAGACGCCTGCGATCTCTGAACCCTACTCATACGCGAGCAAGGGCGTCGAGAGCCACCGTCGTTAGTACCAGTGTGTCTCGGTGCCTCGAGCAAGTGCTGCTTTTCGTCCCGGCGATGTAGCAAGTTGGAATAGTTAATCTAGAAGACAACCGAAAACTGTTTGTGCATGCTGGTCGTTGATTGCGGAGGCGTGACACAGGAGTGAACTAGTTGCGTTTGGGGATGCGGGATGGCCGTACAATAGGCAGTACGCTTGACCGGCAGGTTGCTTATTATGCCCCTGCAGAGTCTTGGAAACAGGACAAAGTTGGTTCGACACCAGGTCCGCGCATCTGAGCGTTCTTGTGCATTCTAACACTGGTTCGTGAATGGCAGACGTAAGATAGAACTGCTTTCAAATATCACAGGCACATCTGCATTAGGACAACTAACGGAGAATCACACCTTCTGGGCTCATGTTTAGTTTAAACCAATCAAGGGCTTGACATGGGCGTCTGGCGGGAATGGAATGCATGCACAGTGACAGTACTGGATCCTCTTTCATTAGTCCGTACGCTGGTGGCTTGACTAATGAGCACCCGAACTGACTCAGAGAATCATTGAAATGCCCACATGTGCATCATTGTGGATAGTTGCCACGAATACAAGATAGCAAATAGCGTGCCGCGTAAAGCGTTCTCTTGCATCTGATGCACGTAGGCGCACTGCGGCTTCAAACGTTGTTCCAAGCATGCAGAGCCGTGGAATTCCACGTCTTTCGTGCAACAGTCGGTAAGACCGACCAACAAATTGCTGCTACGCTCTTGCAGGTAAATGATGCAGCGGCAAATGTTGCAGCAGTGGTGCGCTTTGGCTGACAGGAGAAATGCAAGTCCGCACCGTGACTGTGCGAGAGTGTTATACATCAGTTGGTGCGACTAATGCCTACACTGCGCAGCATTGAGGCCATATGAATCTTTCTGGCTTTCTACACGCTCGAGTTCACTCGGAAACGATAGAGGTGATGGCAATGTGTCATGCGGATGTTCCTGCAATATCCGCCAAATTGATTTACCCAGTTTGTTTTTGTTTGGGAAGTATTATGCATATGTCTTCGGTACACGAAGTGTGTAGCAAAGCAGTGCAGCTGGTCAGTACTTCACCGGAGGTACATTGAGGCGGCGATATAGTGTCATGTGTTAAAATGGCTGTACGGATGGCAGGGACCCCTACACGAGCAGGTTTGGACTAAAAGTAACACTCCCCTGCTCCTAGAAGGGCATTAGGAGTCGCTGTGACCCCTTGAGGGAGTGATGGCCGTTTTGCAATGGGGTGCGTTTAGTGTGTGGAGATGTCATGAATGATTTGGGAGTGCCGATGTCTGATAGTAAGGCGTATGCCTTCAACGTTATTCCTCAGGTTCTCAGCGTACACAATATATATGCTTTGGATCGCTGAGGCACCTGCCATGTCTGAACCCTACTCATACGCGAGCAAGAGCGTTGATAGCCACCGTCGTTAGTACCGTTTGTCTGGGTGGCTCGAGCAAGTGCTGCGTTTCGTCCCCGCGGTGTTGCAAGTTGAAATAGTTAATTTAGAAGACGACCGAAAACTGTTTGTGCATGCTGGTCGATGATTGAGGAGGCGTGACACAGGAGTGAACTGGTTGCGTTTGGGGATGCGGGATTGCCGTACAATAGGCAGTACGCTTGACCGGCAGGTTGCTTATTATGCCCCTGCAGAGTCTTGGAAACAGGACAAAGTTGGTTCGACACCAGGTCCGCGCATCTGAGCGTTCTTGTGCATTCTAACACTGGTTCGTGAATGGCAGACGTAAGATAGAACTGCTTTCAAATATCGCAGGCACATCTGCATTAGGACAACTGACGGAGAATCACACCTTCTGGGTTCATGATTAGTTTAAACCAATCAAGGGCTTGACATGGGCGTCTGGCGGGAATGGAACGCATGCAAAGTGACAGTACTGGATCCTCTTTCATTAGTCCGTACGCTGGTGGCTTGACTAATGGGCACCCGAACTGACTCAGAGAATCATTGAAATGCCCACATGTGCATCATTGTGGATAGTTGCCACGAATACAAAATCGCAAATGACACTGCGCAGCATCGAGGCTATATAAATATTTGTGGCTTTCTACACGCTGGCGCTCACTCGGAAACGATAGAGTTGTTCGCAATGTGTCATACGGATGTTCCTGCAATATCGGCCAAGTTGATTTACTGAGTTTATTTTCGTTTAGGAAGTATTATGCATTTGTCTTCGATACAGGAAGTGTGTAGCAAAGCAGTGCGGCTGATCAGTACTTCACCAGAGGTACATTGAGGCGGCGATATCGTGTCATGTGTTACAATGGTTGTGCGGATGGCAGGAACCCCTACACGAGCAGGTTTGGACTAAAAGTAACACTCCCCTGCTCCTAGAAGGGCATTAGGAGTCGCTGTGACCCCTTGAGGGAGTGATGGCCGTTTTGCAATGGGGTGCGTTTAGTGTGTGGAGATGTCATGAATGATTTGGGAGTGCCGATGTCTGATAGTAAGGCGTATGCCTTCAACGTTATTCCTCAGGTTCTCAGTGTACACAATATATATGCTTTGGACCAATGAGGCGCCTGCGATCTCTGAACCCTACTCATACGCGAGCAAGAGCGTGGAGAGCCACCGTCGTTAGTACCAATTTGTCTGGGTGCCTCGAGCAAGTGCTGCTTTTCGTCCCGGCGATGTAGCAAGTTGGAATAGTTAATCTAGAAGACAACCGAAAACTGTTTGTGCATGCTGGTCGTTGATTGCGGAGGCGTGACACAGGAGTGAACTAGTTGCGTTTGGGGATGCGGGATGGCCGTACAATAGGCAGTACGCT
>NW_013569250.1:0-464 GCF_000499745.2 Eimeria mitis
AGCTCCTTCGCATACAACTCATCAACCCTATAGGGAGAACGGGGGCCCCCAACAGGAGAACGGGGGCCCCGAAGAGGAGAACGGGGGCCCCTGAGGGGAGAACGGGGGCCCCTAAGGGGAGAACGGGGGGGGGCCCTAAGGGGAGAACGGGGGCCCCTGAGGGGAGAGGAGGGGCCCCTGAGGGGAGAACAGGGGCCCCTGGGTCGCGTTGAGGCCTTGAAGGGAGAGGAGGGGCCCCCTGCAGGGTTTGGGTTTTTCTTTTTGAAGGAAAAAGAAGAAGAAGAAGGCACAGACAGAGGAAACGAAGAGGGGCCCCCCCCGGGTCGAGGAGAACAGACGCGTAGCGGTGTTGCTGCGTCGTTGCTTTCATTATTATTATTATTATTATTGTTGTTGCTGCTGCTGCTGCTGCTGCTGCTGCTGCTGCTGCTGTTGTTGTTGTTGCTGCTGGAGAACCGGCGGGG
>NW_013569250.1:564-751 GCF_000499745.2 Eimeria mitis
GTCTTCTGTTCCCTGTTTGTTGCTGTCTCTCTGTCTCTATCTCTGTTGCTGCTGCTGCTGCTGTTGCTGCTGCTGTAGCTGTTGCTGCACTTGACGGGGGTACGGGCCTCCTCGACAACAGGGTACCGGGGCCCCTGCTGGAGTCGACCTGAAGAGGGGGGGCCCCCCTCTCCCAGGAGAGGATGGG
>NW_013569250.1:851-1126 GCF_000499745.2 Eimeria mitis
AGTTTGCGGTGCCTGCATGTGGTGGCTGTGTGTAGAGGAGGGCCTCAAGGGGGTCCTTAGAGGGCCCCCTAGGGGTTGGGGGCCCCCCATCTTCTGTTCCCTGTTTGTTGCTGTCTCTCTGTCTCTATCTCTGTTGCTGCTGCTGTTGCTGTTGCTGCTGCTGTAGCTGTTGCTGCACTTTACTGGGGTGCGGGCCTCCTCTACCACAGGGTACCGGGGCCCCTGCTGGAGTCGACCTGAAGAGGGGGGGCCCCCCTCTCCCAGGAGAGGATGGG
>NW_013569250.1:1226-1559 GCF_000499745.2 Eimeria mitis
CCGGGGCCCCCTGGGGGCCCCCCTGGGGGCCCCCCTGGTGTGCGTCGATTTGTATGAAGTCTTGTGCGGTGTCTGCGGCCAAGACAGCAGCAAAGACAGGCAGGTGCTGGAGGCCCTGTAGGGGGGCCCTCGTGGGGTCCGCGTGGTGGGCCCCCAGTATGGTGAGGAGCTGCTGCAGCACTGCAGCAGGAGAAAGAGAATCTATGATAGAAACGGAAACACCCCACACTGTCTCCATCTCCTCTACAGACACAGACAAAGAGGAGACTGTCTCCGCCGTCATCAGCAGATGCCAACCAAATAAAGGAAGACCCCACGGCTCCTAAAAAAAAA
>NW_013569250.1:1659-1966 GCF_000499745.2 Eimeria mitis
GACACCCCACACTGTCTCCATCTCCTCTACAGACACAGACAAAGAAGAGACTGTCTCCGCCGTCATCAGCAGATGCCAACCAAATAAAGGAAGACCCCACGGCTCCTAAAAAAAAACAAAACACAAAGACAAAGACAAAGACAAAGACAAATACACAAACATACACACCAAACACACTCATGGTTGTTAGTTCATGCATGCAGAGATGCACGCATATTGCGTTTTCTCTTATTTTACTTTGTTTTATTTTATTTTATTTTGTTTTGTTTTATTTTATTTTATTTTATTTTATTTTATTTTATTTTAT
>NW_013569250.1:2066-4322 GCF_000499745.2 Eimeria mitis
TACTATATTTAATATAACACAATTATATTTAATTTTATTTATTTTTTGTTGGGTGTACCCTGAGCAGCTTTATAAGAGGAGGGCCCGCAACGAAAGTTATTTTTTCTGGTGGTGTGGGGGCAGCAAGGGGAACGAGGCAGTCGGCGGGTATCGAACCCGGGACCTCTCCCCGCATGCAGCAGGGGGCGAGGCCCTCGAGCTGCAGGTGGTGCTGCAGCGCAGCTGGGGGGTCTAGCGTGCCCTGTACATACACCCCAGATATAAACAAAACACAACTGAGGCAGATACAGACAGAGATAATATAATACAAAATAAAGGAGACAAATGGAGAGACAGAATAAATAAAAAAAAAAAAAAAGAAAGAAGAGACAGAAGGAGATAGAAAAGAAAAAAGAGACAGAAGAAAAAAAATATAAAAAACAACAGATACTGTCTCCTCTCTCTATCCTCCAATCAACAGATGCAGCAAAAAAAAAAACAAAGACAGCAGCAGCAGCAGCAGCAGCAGCAGCAGCAGCAGCAGCAGCAGCAGCAGAGACAAACAAATACAGATGCAGCTCGTCTCCCCCCCATTTCTCTCTCTTCTGCCTTGAGCAACGAAAACTAGGGTTTAGGGTTTAGGGTTTAGGGTTTAGGGTTTAGGGTCACCGTTCTACTGCTTTTTTCCTCAATTATCTAAGTGAAAATAAATATAATAAATAAACATAATAAATAAATATAATAAATAAATATAATAAATAAATATAATAAATAAATATAATAAATAAATATAATAAAGGCCCCACACAACAAAAGCAAACACAAAAACAAAAAGACAGAGACAGAAGAGAAGAAAGCCAAAGAAAGCAGAGACAAACAAAGAAAAAACAAATAAAAGAGAAAAAAGAAAACAGAGACAAACAACCACAACACCAAAACAGAACCAAACAAAACCCTAAAAAAACAAAAAAAAAAACAAAAAAAACAAAAAAAACAAAAGAGACAGAAGAGCCCCACTAACCTCAAGGACAGAGCGGTATAGCCAGCTAGCTGTAACGAAGTGTACATACACCCCAGCAGCAGCAACCCCACCACCAGCAACACCACCAGCACCACCAACCCCACCAAAAGACAAAGACAACAACGCCCTGACTTCAGCAGCAGCAGCAGCAGACACGGCGGGGTCCTGCAGCACCACCGCGAACACCTCGACGCCCCCACCGCCACAAACCCTGCTGCTGCTGCTTCCCCCTGCTGCACCTTCACCAGCAGCAGCAGCAGCAGCAGCAGCAGGACCTGCTGCTGCTGCTCCTGCTGCTGCTGCTGCTGCTGCTGCTGCTGCTGCTGCTGATAGGGTTTGGTGGATAGAGAGACAGACAGAGGCCTTTGCCTTGAAGGTATCCTCTGCTGCTATCCTCATCACCGCAACCAACGAACCCTCGACACCACCCGAGCAGCTGCAGCAACAAACACAAACCCTAAACCCTAAACCCTAAACCCTAAACCCTAGGAGGTTTTCTTTAGCCAACTGAAACCCTAGACACGGAAGTACCTGTCGATGCTGGCGGTGTTGTTTGTGTCTCCTGTAACGAAGCAAATGAAGCGTTGGGGTGTACAGGGAGCAGCAGCAGCAGCAGCAGCAGGAGCAGGAGCAGCAGCAGCAGCAGGAGAAGCAGCAGCATCTGGTTGTTGGTTCTGCTGCTCGCGGGGTTTATGTTTAAGGGGCCCCAGGGCAGCAAGCCAAGGGGGGCGCAGCAGGGGGCTGAGGTTAGCGTCATAGGGAGGGGGGCCCCCAAACAAACAAAGAAAACGAAAGTATACACCCGAGACTAAACACTCCACCGGCGCCTGCTGCAGCAGCTGCGCATGCTGCAGCAGCAGCAACAGCACACATACACACAGAGAGAGACGAAACACAGTAGCAGCAGCAGCAGCAGTAGCAGCAGCAGCAGCAGCGGTAGCAGCATTCATTGTAGCAGCAGTTACCGCAGCAGCAAACGCTCTCACGGCAGCAACAAGAACGCACAGAACAGCAGCAACCACAGCAGCAGCAGCAGCAACAACAACAACAGCAACAACAGCAACAGCAGCAGCAGCAACAACAGCAGCAGCAGCAACAGCGCGTCAGCTGTCCCCTCCTACTTCTCTCCTCGCAGCAGCAAAGCGATGAGCTGTTAGGGGTATCCACAGCCGCATGCAGTCGGCAGCACCAGCCCCATCACCAACCCCCCCACGAGACCCACAACCAACATCAGGGGCCCCCGCGGGGGCCCCCCC
>NW_013569250.1:4403-6903 GCF_000499745.2 Eimeria mitis
TGTGACGCAACGACGACGCAGCTGTACCCATAGCAGCAGCAGCAACAGCAGCAGCAACAGCAGCAGCAGCAGCAGCAGCAACAGCAGCAAGCGAACAGCAGCTGAAAGGCAGTGCATACGTCTTCTGGGGATTTCAAATGAGCAGCAGCAGCAGCAGCAGCAGCAGCAGCAGGACAGCAGCAGCAGGAGAGGAGTAGCAGAAGCAACAGCAACAGCAGGACAACAGCAGGAGGAAGACAGCAGCAGCAGCAGCAGCAGCAGCAGCAGCTAACTTGAAGGGGCAGCTGCTCTAGGAGGTCTGGCTGGCAGCAGTNCAGCAGCAGCAGCAGCAGCAGCAGCTAACTTGAAGGGGCAGCTGCTCTAGGAGGTCTGGCTGGCAGCAGTAGAACAGGGTGGGGGCCGGAGGGGCCTCGCGGGCCCCCTGGCTGCTATCGAAGGGAAGAGACAAAGGCTGCTGCTGTGAAGGGTGAGTTGCTGCTGCAGCAAACATATGATACACACACAGCTGCTGCGCCGCTGCTGCTGCTGCTGCTGCTGCTGCTGCTGCTGCTCCTGCTCGGGTTGGCGACTGCGGCAGACATAACTACTCGTCAGGGAGAAGCAGCAAGAGCAGCAGCAACGGCAGCAGCAGCAGCAGCACGAGCAGCAGCAGCGTCAGCAGCAGGCGCAACATGAGCAACAGCAGCAGCAGGAGCAGCATTAGCAACAGCAGTTGTTTGTGTGAGGACTGACCTGCTGCAGCAGCAGCAGCATCTCTGGCTGCTTCCTGTGCAAGCTGCTGCAGCTGCTGCTGCCGCTGCTGCTGCGCCTTCTCCCCCCACAGCATGTCAGGCACCAGGCAGCGCAGTACCCTGAACAGGGGGGCCCCCAGGAGGGCCCCATAAGTATGAAAGTGACGCCAAACCTACACACAACACAAACCCTAAACCCTAAACCCTAAACCCTAAACCCTAGTGTGTATGTGTGTGTGTGTGTGTGCAGAAAGGGGGCAAAGGAGACAGTTGAATGAGGGTTTAGGGTTTAGAGAATGAGGGGGGTTTATAAAAAAGAGAAAAACGGAGACAGAGACAAAAGACACAGCAGCACAGCAAGAAGCAGCAGCAGCAGATACAGAGACAAAAGAGACAGCAACAAACAAACCCTCGTCAGCTCGACCGCAACAACAATAAAAAAGGAGAAACAAACCAGAGACAGAAGCTGCAGCAGCATATACAATAAGCTAGGGTTTGCATAAGGGTTTAGGGTTTAGGGTTTAGGGTTTACTCTTTGTCCTGGGTAGCAATGCATGAGGCCGTGCTCATAGAAGGGGGCCCCGGGGTGGGGTTGTTGTATAAAACTGAAGGAGACGGAGCAGCCGGCGAGGGCCCCCGCACTCTCGAGTGTACAGACAGCTCGCAGAAACTCCTTTTGGCTCTGCGGCAGCAGCAGGCCCTTCACCCGCAGCCGCTTCACACGCTGCGGTGTACATACACCCCACAATAGGAATTATTATTTTTATTGTTTTTGTTGTTTTTATTTTCATTTATTTTTTTTATTGTGATGAAGGGTGTAGAGCAAAGAAAAACAACAAATGCAATACAAACACGAAAAAAAAAAAAAAAAAAAAAAAAAGGCAAANCAGCAGCAGCAGCAGCAGCAGCAGCAGCAGCAGCAGCAGCTGACTTGTGTGGTTTGGTGCTGTCTCGCGAGCACAGTCTCCGTGAAGGAGACGACGCCGTCCGTCACCCGGGCACCCCTCACTTTAAAGTTAGACACCACCAAAAACACCTGCAGCAGCAGCAGCAGCAGCAGCAGCAGCAGCAGCAGGTGGAGCCGCAGCAGCAGCAGAAACAACAGCAGCATGTCGAGCTGCAGCAGCAGCACGACGAACACTAGCACTAGCAGCAGCAGAACAGCAAAACTAGAAGCAGTCGCAGCAGCAGTAGCAACATATAAATAGTAGCAGCAACAGAAGTAGCAGCACAAGCACCGCAGCAGCAACAGCAACAGCAGCAGCAACAGCAGCAGCAGAATGCATGCAATCTATTCAGCAGCTCAAAGGGGCCCCTAACCTGTAGGGGGGCCCCCAGGGTCTTCCTGCTGATGGTGTGTTTGGTCTTGCTGCCTATCGACTGGTGTGCTGCAGCAGCAGCAACAAAGGAGTGGTACGATGGGGGGCCCCCAGGGGCCCCCGCGGGGGGCCCCGCAGCCTCTAGCTGATCGTGCAGATTCATAAAGGCACGCAGCAGCTTCAGCAGCGCCCGGGCTTGACGGCGGCCTGATACACAAACCCTAAACCCTAAACCCTAAACCCTAAACCCTAGACCCTAGATGCTAAACCCTCATTGTTTAATTTGCCGTAAATCAAAGGGAGTATTGAAGGCCACAAACCCTAAACCCTAAACCCTAAACCCTAAAGTCTTAGATAAATACCTGTCTAGCCCGTAGAGCGCCAAGCATGCAACAAACCCTAAACCCTAAACCCTAAACCCTAAACCCCAGTGTGCATACCCTCGAATAC
>NW_013569250.1:8909-9215 GCF_000499745.2 Eimeria mitis
GGGGGCCCCCAGCAGCAGCTGAATGCCGAAGGGCCTCAGGATACGCCGCGCCTCTGCGAGGGCCCTGCACCGCCCGCAGTCGCTGCACTGACAGGGGCCCCCAGATGAACCCTCAGCAGCAGCAGCAGCAGCAGCAGCAGCAGCAGCAGGAGTTGGTGCTGCTGCTGTTGCTGCTGCTGTTGCTGTTGGCACCCAAGACTCCGGTATAGGGCCAGATGCTGCTGAGGAAGCTGCAGTGCTGCTGCTGCTGCTGCTGCTGCTGCTGCTGCTGCTGCTGCTGCTGCTGCTGCTGCTGCTGCTGTTTTT
>NW_013569250.1:9315-9676 GCF_000499745.2 Eimeria mitis
AACTCCGGTATAGGGCCGGATGCTGCTGAGGAAGCTGCAGTGCTGCTGCTGCTACTGCTGCTGCTGCTGCTGCTGCTGCTGTTTTTTTTTGCTGTCTTAGCCCTGTGTGTTGCTCCCTGTGGATTGGCTGTCCTTCTCTGAGTCCCCCCTTTATCTGTTGCTGCTGTTCCTCCTCCTCCACCACCATCATCACCATCTGCTGCTGCTGCTGCTGCTGCTGCTGCTGCTGCTGCTGCTGCTGCTGCTGCTGCTGCTGCTGCTGCTTTGTGCTGCCTGCCCTTGAGCTGGTAGCCGTGGGGGTGTTTGAGGGCGAGGCGAACCTCAGCAGGCAGCTGACACTCTCCGCAGTATTCTAAATATA
>NW_013569250.1:9776-10224 GCF_000499745.2 Eimeria mitis
GCTGTCTTAGCCCTGTGTGTTGCTGCCTGTGGATTGGCTGTCCTTCTCTGAGTCCCCCCTTTATCTGTTGCTGCTATTCCTCCTCCTCCTCCATCATCACCATCTGCTGCAGCAGCAGCAGCAGCAGCAGCTGCTGCTGCTGCTGCTGCTTTGTGTTGTCTGCCCTTGAGCTGGTACCCGTGGGGGTGTTTGAGGGCGAGGCGAACCTCAGCAGGCAGCTGACACTCTCCGCAGTATTCTAAATATATTTTGCTGCATAGAAACACACCGAGCCCCACCTCACATATTGTTGCTGCTCGGGGGCCCCCACAAGGTATTGGGGGCCCCCCAGGGGCCCCCACGATAGCAAGGGGCCCCCAAACGGGGCCCAATGCAGAAGTAGAAGGGGGGCCCCCAGGGGGGCCCCTCAACGCCAGCGCAGTATTCACATTGCTTCCTCCTAAACCTT
>NW_013569250.1:10324-10627 GCF_000499745.2 Eimeria mitis
CTATTGGGGGCCCCCCAGGGGCCCCCACGATAGCAAGGGGCCCCCACACGGGGCCCAATGCAGACGTAGAAGGGGGGCCCCCAGGGGGGCCCCTCAACGCCAGCGCAGTATTCACATTGCTTCCTCCTAAACCTTCGTCAGGAGGGGCCCCTGATGCAACAGGGGCCCCAGGGGCCCCAGGGGCCCCCGGGGCCCCCGGGGCCCCCAGGGGGGGGTCGGGGGCCCCTAGACAAAGAGGAGAAGGCTGGGTGGGGAGCTGAGAGGAGGAGAGAGCGAGAGAAGGGGGAGAGAAGGGGAGGCGGT
>NW_013569250.1:10727-11369 GCF_000499745.2 Eimeria mitis
GGGGGCCCCTGGGGCCCCCGGGGCCCCCAGGGGGGGGTCGGGGGCCCCTAGACACAGAGGAGAAGGCTGGGTGGGGAGCTGAGAGGAGGAGAGAGCGAGAGAAGGGGGAGAGAAGGGGAGGCGGTGAGAAGCAGAGACAGAGTGCTGCAACAAAGAAGAAGAGGGGCCCTCTGGGTGGGGGGCCCCCCAGCAAGAGAAAGAAGGGGACGAGTCCGGGGGGCCCCCCGAGGGTACCAACGCAGAGGCATCGAAGGAGGGGGGGGGGAGAGGAAAGAAAGCTGCAGCAGAGTCAACGCCAACCCCAGCACGAGAGAGAGGAGACTCATAAGAGGCCCCTTCCTGCATCAGCAATCGTATGTTCTTGCTGCTGCTGCTGCTGCCGCTCCTGCTGCTGCTGCTCCTGCTGCTGCTGCTGCTGCTGCTGTTGGTGTTGCCGATGCAGCAGCTACTGGTGTTGCTGCAGCTGCTCTCGCTGCTGCTCGTCCTGCTGCTGCTGCTCCTGCTGCAGCCTCTGCTGCTGCTGCTGCTGCTGCTGCGGCCTGTAGTGGTGCTTCCCCCTTGCTGCAAGTGGGCGTGGTGGGGGGCCCCAGACCCCCCGGGGGCCCCTGAAGGAGGAGGGGAGCAGCAGACGCCAGGAGAGAG
>NW_013569250.1:11673-11860 GCF_000499745.2 Eimeria mitis
GCGGGCTACTAGGTATATTAAATTAATTTATTTTTATTTATTTTTATTATTTTTGTTATTTTTAAGAAAAAAATTAATTTTGTTCTTAGTAAAAAATACAGAGGGTGAGGCAACCGCTGCAGGTGGCTGTACACCTCAGCTGCAGGGGGGCCCCCCGAAGGCCAACGCATGGGTCGAGGGGGCCCCC
>NW_013569252.1:538-615 GCF_000499745.2 Eimeria mitis
AGCTAGCTAGCTAGCTAGCTAGCTAGCTAGCTTGGTAGCTGGGTAGCTAGCTAGGTAGCTAGCTGGGTAGATTGATA
>NW_013569253.1:0-216 GCF_000499745.2 Eimeria mitis
TATATATATATATATATATATATATATATATATATATATATATATATATATATGTATATATATGTATATAGATGTGTATATATGCATGCATTTGTATAAATGTATATAAACCCAAAACCCTTTCCACAGAAAAGTGATATTGACTGCTGCAACTTTTGCTGCTGCTGCTGCTGCTGCTGCTGCTGCTGCTGCTGCTGCTGCTGCTGCTGCTGCTGC
>NW_013569253.1:239-615 GCF_000499745.2 Eimeria mitis
CAGCAGGTTCTTTTTCTCCTTTTTCTCTGGAGATGGCTGTGGGGACAAGCGAAGGAGACTGTCTCCTTTTTGATCTGCGCTCTTCTCGCCCGCTGCTGCAGCAGCAGCACAAAAATTTTGCTGCTGTGAATACAGTGCAGTGGCTGCAGCCTCCTGCTGCTGCTGCATCTGCTGCTGCTGCTGCTGCTGCTGCTGCAGCAGCAACAGGGGATCATGATGGTGCAGCAGGAATTGATCCTGCTGCTGCTGCTGCTGCTGATAGAAGAGTAGCTAGCTGCGACGGTGTCTCTATTAAGGTCTGGTCTGCTACCAGCAGCAGCAGCAGCAGCAGCAGCAGCAGCAGCAGCAGCAGCAGCAGCAGCAGCAGCAGCAGCAG
>NW_013569254.1:0-295 GCF_000499745.2 Eimeria mitis
GCCGTGCAACCGATAGAAGGATCAACCTCTGGCTTGTTCATCCTTGCAGCGGCTAAGATGCATGACAAAGGGGGATTGCACTTCAGTGATTACATCTGAGTTTTGGGGTGAGTGGCAGAGCCCTATGCATTTCCAGGCGCTTCTTCCAACAGTCGATACGCGTGACCAACTCGCAACTGGCAGGCTGCTACGGACAGCGGTGCCTGGTCATACGGGTGCGGTCACACGCGCGAGCGCCTGCAGACCGCACTGGTCTAACGAAGCGGTGAGGATGGCTCTACCCCATATCGTTGAT
>NW_013569254.1:430-615 GCF_000499745.2 Eimeria mitis
CGCCACGCAACAGGCAGTACGCCCGATGTCTAGGTTTCGGGATAGAAGAGGAGTGACTGCACAGAGCTGACGCGAGAGTGGACGCCCCCACAGAAAGGCAAGAATGCGTTAAGTGTGTTGGGGGCAGATGCAGTGCAGCTGCAGGCGGTAGGGCGAGTTGTTTTGCAGGCTGTACGCTTGACATA
>NW_013569255.1:0-182 GCF_000499745.2 Eimeria mitis
AGCAGCAGCGAAGAACCCCACTGCCAGCTCTCAACAGCCGTGCTGCTGCTGCTGCTGCTGCTGCTGCTGCAGCTGCTGCTGCTGCTGGTGTCGTTGTTAGCGGTGGTGGTGGTAGTGCTGTTGCGTCGCAAGGTGGCCGGCGCAGCCGCTGCTGCTGCTGCTGCTGCTGCTGCTGCATCGCT
>NW_013569255.1:282-705 GCF_000499745.2 Eimeria mitis
CTGCTGCTGCTGCTGCTGCTGGTGTCGTTGTTGGCGGTGGTGGTGCTAGTGCTGTTGCGTCGCAAGGTGGCCGGCGCAGCCGCTGCTGCTGCTGCTGCTGCTGCTGCTGCATCGCTTTCTGAGCTGGGGGTAGCAGCAGCAGCAGCACTTGCTGCTGCTGCTGCTGCTGCTGTTTCAGACGGCAGCAGCCCTGCTGCGGTCTGCGTACCGGGCGATCGAGCAGCAGCAGTTGCAGCAGCAGCAGCAGCAGCTGTTGCTGCTGCTGCAGTGGAGGTATTGGAGCCGCTGCTGCTGTTGCTGCAAGGCTCCGCAGCAACAGAGGCCGTGCTGCTGCTGCTGCTGCTCTCGGCGTTTGCTTCACGAGTGTTGCTGTTGTTCTCGCTGCTGCCGCTGCTGCTGCTGCTGCTGCTGCTGCTGCTGCTG
>NW_013569256.1:0-257 GCF_000499745.2 Eimeria mitis
ATATATATATATATATATATATATATATATATATATATATATATATATATATATATATATTATATATAGCACGCAGGGTTAACTCCTATGCATGCATTGAGCAAAGCCCCAAAAATGCAGTGTTGCATGCATGCATGCATGCATGCACGCATGCATGCATGCATGCATGCATGCATGCGTTCAGCCGTAGTACGGCTTGCATGCATTCTCTATAAAAACAAAAGCCCGTTGGCTTTCTACTGACATTTGTTTTGTTT
>NW_013569257.1:0-187 GCF_000499745.2 Eimeria mitis
GAATGATAGGTCGTAGTGCCGAAAGGCAAATAATTCCTTTTGTGAGTTGCGAATAGTGTAGAACGCATTGGACTGATCGTGGACAACAGTTGTTTGATCATGGTCGGTTCCGTGTGTGAACGAAGGAAGGGCTGCACGCAGGTTCGCGTTTTCGGTGTCCCTGCGTTTCATTAGCGCAGGATTTAGC
>NW_013569257.1:501-614 GCF_000499745.2 Eimeria mitis
GGAGTTGGGGCGCAAGTGGCTACGTTGGTGGGGCTCGCATGCGGTTTCAGAAAGTGTGTTTTCCTTGCGCGGACAGGAGCAGGAGTATGCATCGCACTGCGGTGCTGAGGTTG
>NW_013569258.1:0-296 GCF_000499745.2 Eimeria mitis
ATATATATATATATATATATATATATATATATATATATATATATAGCGCTTCACGCGGGTTCCTCTATATTAAGTGGGAGCAAGCCCCGAAGGTCTAGGCTACGGGATTTGTATAACTTGGGGTTTGGGGGTTTGCACAGCAGCTGTAGAGGGCTGAGTCAGCAGCACACTGAAGTATATGCATCTCTACAGGCGGTGCAACTGACACGCTGCCGCGTGTTGCTTCTGCTGCTTGAGGCAGCAGCAACAGCAGCAGAAGGGTATATGATAACTAGGGATTTCTGAGATCTCGTCTC
>NW_013569258.1:467-614 GCF_000499745.2 Eimeria mitis
GAGTGATTAGTGAAATACCGGAAGATATTTTCAGCACTGAGCCCGCAACTTGTATACGGTCGCCATACAGCCATGAACGTGAGACGCAGCGGAAACCCGATGCTGTTTGTGCAGGAGTTGCATTTTCGTCGATATTTGCCGTTTTTA
>NW_013569259.1:0-1165 GCF_000499745.2 Eimeria mitis
TATATATATATATATATATATATATATATATATATATATATATATATATATATATATATATAAATAAATACCTGCAGCAGGTGTACAGCGAGCCCCGTAGCCATATATAAATAAATACAAAAATAAATATAAATATAAATATAAATATAAATATAAATAAAAATAAATATAAACATATACCTGCAGCAGGTGTACAGCGAGCCCTGTGGCAGTATCTAAACAAATAGAAATAAATAAACATAAATAAAAATAAATAAAAACAAAAATAAAAATAAAAATAAATAAATACCTGCAGCAGGTGTACAGCGAGCCCCGTGGCCATATATAAATAAATATAAATAAACATAAATAAACAAAAATAAAAATAAAAATAAATAAATACCTGCAGCAGGTGTACAGCGAGCCCTGTGGCCATATATAAATAAATATAAATAAACATAAATAAAAATAAATAAATAAAAATAAAAATAAATACCTGCAGCAGGTGTACAGCGAGCCCTGTGGCAGTATCTAAACAAATAGAAATAAATAAACATAAATAAAAATAAATAAAAACAAAAATAAAAATAAAAATAAATAAATACCTGCAGCAGGTGTACAGCGAGCCCTGTGGCCATATATAAATAAATATAAATAAACATAAATAAACAAAAATAAATAAAAATAAAAATAAATACCTGCAGCAGGTGTACAGCGAGCCCTGTGGCCATATATAAACAAATATAAATAAAAATAAATAAATATAAATATAAATAAAAATAAAAATAAATAAATATAAATAAAAATAAATACCTGCAGCAGGTGTACAGCGAGCCCTGTGGCCATATATAAACAAATATAAATAAAAATAAATAAATATAAATATAAATAAAAATAAAAATAAATAAATATAAATAAAAATAAATACCTGCAGCAGGTGTACAGCGAGCCCTGTGGCTGTATCTAACTTCCTGCAGCATATACTGCATTTAAAGTGTTTAGCTTTTTGGTGTTGTATTAAAACTTTTTCATCGTCGAAACCTCTATCACAATAGTAACAAAAAGGCTTCACGCGGGATCCTCTCTTCTTCTTACGACCCATTCTCTCTTTCTCCTGCTGCTGATGCTGCTGCTGCTGATGCTGCTGCTGCTGATGCTGGTTGTGGTGGTGGTGGTGGTGGTGGTG
>NW_013569259.1:1252-1487 GCF_000499745.2 Eimeria mitis
TGCCTGTACACCCCAGAGCAGCTGCTGCTGCTGCAGTAGTAGCAGCAGCAGCAGCAGCAGGAATAGCAGCAGCTGCTGCTGCTGTCAATGGAGGGTGCGGAGAGATGGAACGGGTGTGAAAGATAAATAAAAATAATAAATTAAAAAAAGAATAAATATTTTGAGGCAGCAGCAGCAGCAAAAAGAGTTGTTGCTGTTTCTGCTGCTTTTCTTACAGCAGCAGCAGCAGCAGCAA
>NW_013569259.1:1569-5990 GCF_000499745.2 Eimeria mitis
TCGGTGCGCAGCCTGCAGCAGAAAGACAGGCTGGGGGCCTTTGTTCTTTTTATTTGTTTTTAATGCAACAAATAAAATAAAATATAAACAAAAAATATGTCTCCGATCAAAGCAGCAGCAGCAGCAGCAGCAGCTGCTGCTGCTGCTGCTGCTGCTGTGAGGGCTGGGGCATGCGGGAGCGAGTGCCTTGGGATCGCCTGCGCAGCCGCAGCAGCAGCAGCAGCAGCAGCAACAGCAGCAGCAGCAGCAGCAGCAAAAAGAGTTGTTGCTGTTTCTGCTGCTTTTCTTACAGCAGCAGCAGCAGCAGCAATTCNGCAGCAGCAGCAGCAGCAGCTGCTGCTGCTGCTGCTGCTGCTGTTGCTGCTGCTGCTGCTGCTGCTGCTGGTGTGCACCAGAGTAGCGGTGTAAAACATGAGGTGGATGCAGCAAAGCTATTCACATCTGCTGCTGCTGTTGCTGCTGCTGCTGCTTCTGCTGCTGCTGCTGCTGTTCCTGCCGCTGCCGCTGTTGCTGTTGTCGCTGCTGTTGCTGCTGCTGCTGCTGCTGTTGCTGTTGCTGCTGCTGTTGCTGTCTCCACGTGTCGCCTCTGATCAGCCTTCGGCTTGGCAGCAGCAGCAGCAGCAGCAGCAGCAAACGAGCAGCAACGTTGGGGCCCCCCACGAGCTCTGGGGGCCCCCCACACAGGAGGGACAGTCTCCGCACACTAAGGAGACAGAGACAGAGACAAAGGAGACAGAGACAGAGGAGACAGAGACAAAGGAGACAGAGACAGAGGAGACAGAGACTGTCTCCTTATACACTAGAGATACAGAGAAAGGAGACAGATAGACACAGACTGTCTCCCCACACACACACAGAGACATAGACAAAGGAGACAGAGGAGACAGAGATCGAGAGAGAGAAAGGAGACAGAGACAGAGAGACAGACACTGAGGAGACAGAGACAAAAGAGACAGGGGCAAAAGAGACAGAGAAAAAGGAGACAGAGACAGAGGAGACAGAGACAGAGGAGACAGAGAGACAGAGACTGTCTCCCCACACACAGACACATACACAAGCGAGACGGAGACTGTCTCCTTTTGATAAGGAGAAGAGACAGAGACTGTCTCCTTTTCATGGGGAGAGGAGACAGATACTGTCTCCTTAAGAGAAGGAGGCAGACACTGTCTCCTTAAGAGGAGACGGAGACTGTCTCCTTATGGAGAGGAGACAGAGACTGTCTCCTTTTCATAAGCAGAGGAGACAGAGACTGTCTCCTTAACATAAGGAGACAGAGACTGTCTCCTTTTGATAAGGAGAGGAGACAGAGGCTGTCTCCTTATGGAGAGGAGACGGAGACTGTCTCCTTTTTATAGGGAGACAGAGACTGTCTCCTTTTGATAAGGAGAAGAGACAGAGACTGTCTCCTTTTTATAGGGAAACAGAAACTGTCTCTTTATAAGGAGACAGAGACTGTCTCCTTATGAAAAGGAGACAGAGACTGTCTCCTTTTTATAGGGAGACAGGGACTGTCTCCTTATGGAGAGGAGACAGAGACTGTGTGTGTGTTGCGGCTCTATCAACAAAGCGATAATACATTTAGAGACAAATTTATATCGTTTGTCTGCTGCAGCAGCTGCTGCTGTATGTACGGATGCAGCTGCTGCTGTCTGCTGCAGCAGCTGTTGCTGCTGCTGCTGCGGTCCGCTGCGGCAGCTGTTGCTGCTGCTGCTGCAGCCTGCTGTAGCAGCTGTTGCTGCAGCTGCTGCTGTCTGCTGCTGCAGCTACTACTGTCAAATGCAGCAGCTGTTGCTGTCTAGTGCAGCAGCTGGTGTTGCCTGCTGCAGCAGCTGCTGCAGCTACTGCTGTCTGCTGCTGCAGCTGCTACCGTCTGCTGCAGCAGCTGCTGCTGTCTGTTGCAGCAGCTGCTGCTCTCAACTGCAGCAGCTGCAGCTGTCTGCTGCAGCAGCTGCTACGAGAGAGGAGACAGACGCAGAGACAGGAGAAAGACAGCATAGAGAAGAAGGAGACAGGAGAGCCACATCTGTCTCTCTGTTTACATTCTTTTTTTTCTGTGTCTCTTTATGCTGCTGCTGCTGCTGCTGCTGCTGCTTCTCCCGCGCTGTCTCTGCATTTGCTGTGTCTTCATCATCTGCTGCAGCTCTCTGTCTCCTTGTCTTTGTCTTGTCTCCTGTGTGGGGTCCGCGGGGAGAGAGGAGACAGAAGGAGACACACTGTCTCCAGACAGATGAAAGAGACAGCTGCTGTACCCCTCCTCCTCCTCAGCTGGGGGCCCCCCAGCAGCAGCAGCAGCAGCAGCAGCATCAGCAGCAGCAGCAGCAGCAGCAGCATCAGCAGCAGCAACAGAAGCAGCAGGTGGAGTGAACCTTCTCCTGTCTCCTTTGCCTGGCGTGCGTTGGCGTCCTGAAGGAGACAAAATGCAACACAGCAGCAGCAGCAGCAGCAGCAGCAACAGCAGCAGCAGCAGCAGCAGCAGCAACAGCAGCACATGCATGCAGCAATAGATTCATAATCCATCATCTAGACAGACAGAAAAAGGAAACGCAAACAACAGCTGCTGCTGCTCCTTGTGCTGCTGCTGTTGCTGCGTGTGCTGCCCTTGCTGCTTCTGCTGCTGCTGCTGCATGTGTTACTGCTGCTGCTGCTGCTGCTGCTGCTGCTGCTGCTGCTGCAGCTCAACGCACTGGAAAAAGCAGCGCCTTTGGGTGTGGCGGAGAGCCCTGGCTCTAACAAAGCCCCCAGGCCTGAGGAGAAAGGAGACAAATAAATATATAAATAAATATATAAATAAATATATAAATATATAAATAAATATATAAACAAGTATATAAATAAATATATAGATAAATGTATAAATAAATATATAAATAAATATATACAGACAACACAAACGAAAGGGGACTCTAAACAGGCTGCTGCTGCTAGCACATTACAGCTGTGAGCGCTGCAGCAGCAGAGCAGCAGCAGCAGCAACAGAGCAGCAGCAGCAGCAGAGCAGCAGCAGCAGCAGCAGGGCAGCAGCAGCAGCAGGGCAGCAGCAGCAGCAGCAACAACAGAGCAGCAGCAGCAGCAGCAGGGCAGCAGCAGAGCAGCAGCAGCAGAGCAGCAGCAGCAGCAGCAGAGCAGCAGCAGCAGCAGCAGCAGCAGCAGAGTAGCAGCAACAGGAGACACTCAGCGCAAGGAGACGGACTGTCTTGGAGACTCAACACAGATGACGCAGCAGAGGGGACTGCACACACAGCAGCAGCAGCAGCAGCAGCAGCAGCAGCAGCAGCAGCAGCAGCAACAGCAGATGTCTCCTCTCTGTCTCTCTCTGTCTCTTTTTCTATTCACTGTCTCCTTTCTCTTTGTCTCTGTCTCTGTCTCTGTCTCTTTTTATATTCCCTGTCTCCTCCCTGTCTCCTCTCTGTCTCTCTCTCTGTCTCTTTCTCTATTCACTGTCTCCTTTCTCTCTGTCTCTGTCTCTGTCTCTTTTTCTCCTTCTATTCTCTGTCTCCTTTCTCCCTCTCCCTATCTCCTTTCTCTCTCTATCTCTCTCTATCTACATCTGTCTCCTCTGTTTGTGTTTTATATTCTATTAAAATAATATATATGTCTCCTTTCTGTCTCCTCACCCGTAACCCCCAGTAAAATATTTTTTATTTTTGCTGCTACAGAGCTGAGTGTCTCCCCCCGTTTGCTGAGCTCTCTTTTTAATTGGGGATCGGTTTGGAGACGATCCCGGATTGTCTCCATTATTTCTTTTTCTTGTATATCACCAAGTGTCTCCTCTTCTTCTTCTGTCTCCTTTTCTTTTTCTTTTTCTTTTTCTTTTTCTTCTGTCTCTGTCTTTGTCTCTGTCTCTTCTTTTTCTGTTTCTTTTTCTTTTTTTGTCTCTTTTGCTGCTGTTCTTTTCGGTGTCTCCTTCTTTTGTGTCTCCTTTTTTGTCTCCGAGACTGTCTCCTCTCTGTCTGCTGCTGCTGCTGCTGCTNTCCTTCTTTTGTGTCTCCTTTTTTGTCTCCGAGACTGTCTCCTCTCTGTCTGCTGCTGCTGCTGCTGCTGTTGCTGCTGCTGCTGCTGCATCACCCAGCAGCGCCTGCAGGGCCTCTTCGTGTTCTCCTTGTATAAGCTCTTGCACTTCTTGCCTCTGCGCAGCAGCAGCAGCAGCAGCAGCAGCAGCAGCAGCACGAGAAGTGTCTCCTTTTCTGTCTCTTTTTCTATTGAGGGACTGCAGCAAGTCTCTCTCCGACTTAGAGAAAAAAGCAGCGAGCTCTGCTGCTGTTATTTTTTCTTTTTTCTCTTCTTTTGAGCTGCCTATACACCCTGCTGGTGATAGAGGCACATGGTCTCGCTGCTGCTGCTGCTGCTGCTGCTGCTGCTGCTGCTGCTGCTGCTGCTCTTCGTATACCCTCAGCTCCCTCTCTACACTCTCCGGAGACACC
>NW_013569259.1:6090-6661 GCF_000499745.2 Eimeria mitis
TGCTCTTCGTATACCCTCAGCTCCCTCTCTACACTCTCCGGAGACACCTCAATCTCCTCATCCAAGTCATCTGCTGCTGCTGTCTCTGCTGCTGCTGTATCTGCTGCTGCTGCATCTGTTGCTGCTGCTGCTGCTGTCTTTGTTGCTGCAGTGTCTGCTGCTGCTGTGTGTATCCCTGCCGCTGCAGCATTCGCTCCAGCAGCAGCAGTTTGTGTTACTGCAGCAGCAGCAGCAGGAGGAGGATTGTGTTTCTGCGTTTGCTGTCTAAGCTGCTGCTGCTGCTGCTGCTGCTGCAGCTGCTGCACAGGTATTTGTTTTATTGTGGGGATACCATCGGGGCCCAAGACAGGCAGCTCAGCAGCAGCAAGCCCCGCCCGCGCCGCATGCAGCAGCGCGTCCTGCTGCAGCATTTCTGCTGTTATTATTCCTGTCTGCTGCTTGAGGATTTGTTTTGCTTCTTGTATAGATAAATCATCTGCACTCTGACGAAGAAACCTATAAAAATATATATAAAAAAAAAAAAAATATATATATATATATATATATATATATATATATATATATATATATA
>NW_013569259.1:6674-8428 GCF_000499745.2 Eimeria mitis
ACTACACGCGCTGTCTCCTCTCAACACAAAAAACATAAAATTTTGTCCGCATGCGAGATGCTTGTCGATACACCTGAGACTGTATGCCGGAGACAAAAAAAGGAGACAAAAAGGAGACAGAAAAGAGACAAAAAGGAGGCAAAAAGGAGAAAAAAAAGAGACAAAAAGGAGACAAAAAGGGGACAAAAAGGAGACAGGTGGGGGATAGAATAGAGACAAAAAGAAGGCAGAAGAAAGGAGACAAAAAGGAGACAGAAAAGAAACAAAAAGGAGACAAAAAAGAGACAAAAAGGAGACAAAAGGAAGGCAAAAAAAGACAGAAATGAGACAGAAAAAGAAAGAGACAAAAGGAGACAGAAAGGAGACAAAAGAGAGACGACAAAGAAGAAAGGAGAGAGAGAGAGAAAAAAAGAGAAAAGCAGACAGAGAGAGAAAGAAAAGAGAGAGAGAAAAGGAGACAGAGAGAGAGAAAAAAAAAAGAGAAAAGGAGACAGAGAGAGAAAGAAAAAAAGAGACAGAAAAGGAGACAGAGAGAGAAAGAAAAAAAGAGACAGAAAAGGAGACAGAGAGAGAAAGAAAAAAAAAAGAGAGACAGTTGACCTTGGGTGTTTCTTTCTTTGTTTTCTTTCTTCTTGCTGCAGCAGCAGCAGCTCTCGGCGTCTCCTTTCTGTCTCCAACAAAGACAAAGCAGCATCGACATCTGCTGCAGTGTAGCCCGGGAACAGCACCCGCAGCTGCTGCTGTGTTATTGTTGCTGCGGAGACACCCCGCGGGGGGGACGCAGCAGACACCGACACACGCACTGGCTCCCCACAAGCAGCAGCAGCAGCAGCAGGAGCAGCAGCAGCAGCAGCAGGAGTAGTAGTAGTAGCTCCACCAGATGCTGCTCCTGCTCCTGCTCCTGCTGCAGCAGCAGCAGCAGCAGCAGCAGCAGCAGCAGCAGCAGCAGCAGCTTGTTTTTTGCGGTGTCTCTCCAGCAGCTTGAGTGCAGCAGCAATTTTTGCGAATTTTTCTTCTGCTGTCTCCTCGCGATCTGTCTCCAAACCAACACGCAGCTGCTGCTCTTTCCACTGACGCAGCCGACGCACCTCTGCTTCAGGCCGTGTTGTTAGCTGCAGCCTGCAGCAGCAGCAGCAGCAGCAGCAGCAATAGCAGCAGCAGCAGCAGCAGCAGCAGCAGCAGCAGGAAAGAGAGCAACAGTGAGTTGTCTCCTGTATCCTTGGCATGCATGCAAAAGGAGACTGCTACTGTCTCCTTTGCGTCGCAGCAGCCTTTCTTTGGGGCCCCACTGTCCCCTGTAGCAGCAGCAACACTGGGTGTGGGGGTGGAGACAAAAGGAGACAGAAGGAGACAGCGGGAGACAGAAGGAGACAGAAGGAGACAGCAGAGAACAAATGGAGACAGGAGGAGACAGACGGAGACAGCAGAAGACAGCAGAGAACAACAGAAGGAGACAGCAGGAGACAGCACGAGACAGAAGGAGACAGAAGGAGACAGAAGGAGACAGCAGGAGACAGCAGCAGACAGACGGAGACAGCAGCAGACAGGGGGTGTGGGGTGTGTGGCAGCAGCACCTGCCGCGTGCTGCATCGACATCCAACACACGGAGACCCTTTACGGTGTCTCCTGTGCTGCAGCGCAGAATTTCGTTGGGGGTTTTGCTGCTGCGGCTTGATTGTCTCCTTGCTGCTGCTGCTCACTGCATGCAAGAAAGCATCCTCCACAGCCCCAACGTCAACGAAGATGCAGACGTC
>NW_013569259.1:8833-11409 GCF_000499745.2 Eimeria mitis
GAAAGGGGACTGCGGCCACCAGCAGCAGCACGAGACTCCCGGAATCTATTAAACAACGCATGCACGTCCTCGTTGCTGTCTTCTCTCCCTACTTCGTTCTGCAGCAGCAGCAGCAGCAGCAGCAGCAGCAGCAGCAACAGCAGCAGCAGCAGCAGCAGAATGGTGATAGAAGCAGGTTACATGCTAACGGTGGATGCCAGCAGCAAGGAGACTGTTTGCAGCTAAAAGGAGACAGTCAGTCTCCTCGTGTTGTTGCTGCTGCTGCTGTTGCTGCTGCTGCTGCTGCTGCTGCTGCTGCTGCTGCTCACTGCATGCAAGAAAGCATCCTCCACAGCCCCAACGTCAACGAAGATGCAGACGTCTGTACACCGCAGCACCGTACCCTCCACCTCCTGCCCCACCTACACAGCCCCACACCACACACACACACAATGCATGCAACGCATGCAGCGCATGCAGCGCATGCAACGCATGCAGTGCATGCAGTGCATGCAGTGCATGCAGTGTATGCAATGCATGCAGTGCATGCAGTGCATGCAGTGTATGCAGAGCATGCAGTGTATGCAGTGCATGCAGTGTATGCGGAGCATGCAACGCATGCAATGCATGCAGAGCATGCAGTGCATGCAGAGCATGCAGTGCATGCAGAGCATGCAGTGCATGCAGAGCATGCAATGCATGCAGTGTATGCAGTGCATGCAATGCATGCAGTGTATGCAGTGCATTGCATGCATAGAGAAATAAAGAAAGAGAAGGAGAAAAGGAGACAGGGCGAGAGAAGAAAAGAAAGAAAGAAGAAAAAAAAAAANAAAAAAAAAAGGAAGAAAAAAAAAAAAAAAAAAAAAAAAAAAAAAAAAAAAAAAAAAAAAAAAAAAAAAAGAGAGACAGAGCGAGAGGTGTTGTCTCCTTTCTGACCCAAAAGGCTTCTAGGGGTTTTCTTGGGCTGTCTCCTTTTGTTGTTGCGGGAGAGGAGACAGTGGTGAGGCGCATCTGTCTCCTTTCTTTGTTTATTGATTTAATATAAAGAGACAATGTGTCTCCGACTCTTAATACATCTCCTGCATGCTTTATCCATCCATCAGGAGACAGTTTTTCTCCTCCTGCTGCTGCTGCTGCTGCTGCTGCTGCTGCTGCTGCTGCTGCTGCTGCTGCTGCTGCTGTTGGTGCTGCTGGTCTTGATCCTGTTTCTTCTCCTGCTGCTGCTCCTTCTTCTGCTGCTGCTGCTGCTCCTGCTGCTGCTGCTGGTGATAAAGAGGGGGAGACAGAAGAGGAGACAGGGGAGGAGACAGGGGAGGAGACAGCAGAAGCAGCAAGAAAGGCAGCACCAGCACGAAGAGCAGCAGATAGAAAATGCATATCTCGTACATGCAGCATACCCACGGTGTCTGTACACCCCACGTCTATGCGGCAGCCAAAAGGAAATACAGATATAACCTAAAAAAAAAAAATAAATAAAATAAATAAATAAATAAATAAATAAATAAATAAATAAATAAATAGATAAATAAATAAATAAAGATAGAGATGGATAGATAGAATGTAGATTCATGCAAGCAGATATTAAATGTTATAGAGACAGAAGGAGAAAGAAAACAGAAAAAAAAAAAAAGAAAAAGAGACAAAAAGGGAGGGAAAGAGAAAAGGAAAAGAAGGAGACAGAAGGAAAAGAGGAGACAGAGAAAGGAGACAAATAAAAAAAAGAAAGAGACATTAAATAGAGAGACAAAAAGAAAAGAAAAAGGAGACAGGTGAGAAGAAAAGGAGACAAAAGGGATGAGATAAAAGGAAAGGAGACAACAGAAGACAAAAGGAGACAAAAGGAGACAAAAGGAGACAAAAGGAGACAAAAAAAAGAAAAAAAGGAACAAAAGAAAGAAAAAAAAACAAAAGAAGAAAAACGGAGACAAAAGGAGAAAAAGGAGACAAAAGAAGAAAAAAGGAGACAAAAAAGGAGACAAAAAGGAGACAAAAATAGACAAAAGGAGAAAAAAAAACCAAAAAAAGAAAAAGGAGACAAAAGAAAGAGGAGACAAAATAAAGAAAAAAGAAAAAAAAAGAAAAAGGAGAGGAAAAAAAAAAAAGAAAAAAAAAGGAGACAAAATAAAAAAAAAGAAAAAGGAGACAAAATGAAAAGAAAAAAGAAAGAGAAAAAGGAGACAAAATTAAAAAAAAGAAAAAGGAGACAAAATAAAAAAAAAGAAAAAGGAGACAAAATAAAAAAAAAGAAAAAGGAGACAAAATAAAAAAGCAAAAAAAAAGAAAAAGGAGACAAAAAAGAGAAAAAAAAAGAAAAAGGAGACAAAATAAAAAAAAGAAAAAAAAAGGAGACAAAATAAAAAAAAGGAGACAAAATAAAAAAAAAGAAAAAGGAGACAAAATAAAAAAAAAAGAAAAAGGAGACAAAATAAAAAAAAGGAGACAAAATAAAAAAGAAGAAAAAGGAGACAAAAAAAAAGGAGACAAAATAAAAAAAAAGAAAAAGGAAACAAAATAAAAAAGACAAAAAAAAAAAGGAGACAGTTTACCTTTCCAATGACGTTTGCATTTTCTTTGAAATTTTAGAAAAAAAACAAAAG
>NW_013569260.1:0-126 GCF_000499745.2 Eimeria mitis
ACGATTTGCATGTGCGGTTTTGAACAACTTACCAGCTCTAGAGCTACTTCATGGGTAAAAAAAAAAAAAAACATCTGCGCTGCATGCATCCCTCTATGTGAATGGCACAACGTCAGCTTTTGTATG
>NW_013569260.1:373-614 GCF_000499745.2 Eimeria mitis
GCCTCATTAGCCACTTGGTAAAGGTTGAGGCAGTTCCATTTAGCTGAAAAGGCACGTGCGCGTTGCTGGACTTCTTGGATGTAGTGCATCTGGCTGCAGGCCATCGTGTAGCGTGGCGATTTGTTTTTGCATTGCGCTGGTAGCCGTTTTTGCCCTCTGTCGCCTTGTGGTATGCATGAGGTCCGCCTGCATGTTTGCGGCAGTATTTGTTGGCGGATGCTGTAGCGGCTGCGTGGGCAGC
>NW_013569261.1:0-226 GCF_000499745.2 Eimeria mitis
ATTTATTTATTTATTTATTTAATTTTATTTTTGTTTAGGGAAAGAAAGTTCGGCCCGAGTCAAAGTATTCAGGGCGCAAGCGAAAAGGCAAATTCTAATCAACAGCTACACCCTTCGGGTGTATGCGCACCTTTCAGGTGTATACGCACCTCGTCAGGTGTATATGCACCTCTTCAGGTGTATAGGCACCTCATCAGGTGTATACGCACCTCCTCAGGTGTATATG
>NW_013569261.1:298-613 GCF_000499745.2 Eimeria mitis
GCCATGCACCTCATCTCTTCAGGTGTATAGGCACCTCATCTATAGAGGTGCATATACACCGCAAAAGTTGCGGTGTATATACACCGCATCTATTGCGGTGTATATACACCTCATATACTGAGGTGTATATACACCTTAATTACATTTCTTTATCTTCCTGTGGCGTATTGAGGTGTACATACACCTCAGCAATTCGCACAACTACTCTCCTGTACGTATGGGCTGCTGCTACAGATAAATAATGATGCTGCTATTGCTGCTGCTGCTGCTGCTGCTATTGCTGCTGCTGCTGCTGCTATTGCTGCTGCTGCTGCT
>NW_013569262.1:0-453 GCF_000499745.2 Eimeria mitis
GGTTTAGGGTTTAGGGTTTAGGGTTTAGGGTTTAGGGTTTTAGGGTTTTAGGGTTTAGGGTTTAGGGTTTGGGGTTTAGGGTTTAGGGTTTAGGGGTAAACCTATGTATGCAGCCACAACATCAAGTGTCTATTATTTATTATTATTTATTTATTTATTTTTTATTATTTTTTAATGTTTAGGGTTTAGGGTTTAGGGTTTAGGGTTTAGGGTTTAGGGTTTAGGGTTTAGGGTTTAGGGGTAAACCTATGTGTGCAGCCACTATATCAAGGGTCTATTCTTTAGGGTTTAGGGTTTAGGGTTTAGGGTCTATTCTTTAGGGTCTATTCTTTAGGGTTTAGGGTTTAGGGTTTAGGGTTTAGGGTTTAGGGTTTATTAGGGTCTAGGGTTTATTAGGGTTTATGAGGGTTTAGGGTTTATGAGGGTTTAGGGTTTGTGTGCAGAGCTGACTGG
>NW_013569262.1:487-613 GCF_000499745.2 Eimeria mitis
GGGTGTATTCTCTATTCTCTATTCTGCATTCTCTATTCTTTAGGGTTTATTAGGGTTTAGGGTTTATGAGGGTTTAGGGTTTATGAGGGTTTAGGGTTTGTGTGCAGAGCTGACTGGGTGCCTTGT
>NW_013569263.1:0-389 GCF_000499745.2 Eimeria mitis
CCTGATCTTTCTGCTGCTGCTGCTGCTGCTGCTGCTGGAGTGTCTGCTGCTGCTGCTGCTGCTGCTGCTGCTGCTGCTGTTGCAGTATCTGCTGCTGCTGCTGCTGCTGCAGGCTGAGGATCGGCTGCTGCTGCTGTATGGAAACAGCGGCTCCTGCTGTCTCCAGCAGCAGCAGCAGCAGCAGCAGCTGCTGCTGCTGCTGCTGAGGAGGAGAGAGAAGAGCAGGGCGAGACAGAGAAGGAGCAGCAGCAAAGCCTGGGGTTGTGTGTTTTTGCTGCTGCTGCGGCTGTGCGCCTTGCTGCAGCACCAGTAGTTCCTGCTGCTGCTGCTGCTGCTGCAGCAGAAGCAGCAGCATTCACTTGAAGCCTCATTCTTACAACAGAAGGTTG
>NW_013569263.1:489-702 GCF_000499745.2 Eimeria mitis
AGCAGAAGCAGCAGCATTCACTTGAAGCCTCATTCTTACAACAGAAGGTTGTCAGGCTCAACCCTAAACCCTAAACCCTAAACCCTAAACCCTAAACCCTAGAAACGCCGCAGGGCGTTTAGGGCTCAAACATCCTCGGCTTCTGAAGCCCCGAATTAGGACTTTAAATAAATATAAATATCCATAAACCCTAAACCCTAAACCCTAAACCCT
>NW_013569264.1:483-1293 GCF_000499745.2 Eimeria mitis
TTGCTGCTGCTGCTGCTGCTGCTGCTGCTGTGGTTTTGTTTAAGCCTTAAGAGGCCCTCTCTTCCCTTTGCTGCTGTTGAGGTGTCGATACACCGGAAGGCCGCTGCTGCGGCCGCCACACACAGCAGCACAAACCCTAAACCCTAAACCCTAAACCCTAAACCCTAGACTCTAAACCCTAGACTCTAAACCCTAAACCCTAAACCCTAGACTCTAAACCCTAAACCCTAAACCCTAGACTCTAAACCCTAAACCCTAAACACTCCCATAAAATACCTCCACGGAAAGGGTCTCATAACGACAGAACGAGGGTTTAGGGTTTAGGGTTTAGGGTTTAGGGTTTACAGGCTAGGGTCTAGAAAGTAAGTACAGGATGAAGGTGTAGAGTTGAGGGTTTAGGGTTTAGGGTTTAGGGTTTAGGGTTTAGAGCTACGCACCATCGAAGGTCTCCAGACGACGCAGCAGCGGCGCAGCAACCAGCTGCTGCTGCCCCAGCCGGCCGAAGCTGCAGCAGCAGCAGCACACGCAGCAGCAGCAGCAGCAGCAGCAAGTGCAGCAGCAGCAAGTGCAGCAGCAGCAAGTGCAGCAGTAAGAGCGGCATCAGTAGCAACACCCACAGCAGCAGCAGCAGAAAACCACGAACAGCAGGAGCTGTAGCAAAGCCAGAAGCAGCAGCAGCAGCAGCAGCAGCAGCAACAACAAAAGTAGTAGCAGCAGCAGCAGCAGCTGCTGCTGCTGCTGCAGCACAGGGTGCTGCCTCACCAGAAAAGCAAAGACAGCGTTGTCTTCAAATCACAGCCCTCAGCTTTT
>NW_013569264.1:1393-1494 GCF_000499745.2 Eimeria mitis
GGGAGATGCCAACATCACTGCACAGGCGCGACAGCAGCAGCAGGAAAAGCAGCAGCAGCGTGAGCAGCAGCAGCGAGAATAACAGCTGCACCAGCAGCAGC
>NW_013569264.1:1594-1827 GCF_000499745.2 Eimeria mitis
ATCGCAACCTGCAGCAGCAGCAGCAGCAGCAGCAGCAGCAGCATGAGCAGCAGCATAAGCAGCAGCAAGAGCAGCAGCAGGAGCAGCAGCAGCAGCAACAGCAGCAGGAGCAGCAGCAGCAACCCAGCAGCAAGGAGATGACACCAGCACGGCACAGGCGCGCCAGCAGCAGCAGGAAAAGCAGCAGCAGCGTGAGCAGCAGCAGCGAGAATAACAGCTGCACCAGCAGCAGC
>NW_013569264.1:1927-2005 GCF_000499745.2 Eimeria mitis
GCAGCAGGAACTAACAGTTGCAGCAAGAGCCTGCAGCAGAGAAATATTTTTAATTTTTCTTTTCGATAAAAAAAATAA
>NW_013569264.1:3558-3700 GCF_000499745.2 Eimeria mitis
AATACATAGCAAACAGCTAGAAAAACAAATGAAAGAAACAAACCGACAGCAACCAAAAAGAAGCGTCTGCAGCACGAGAGAAATAGAGACAGAGAAATAAAGAGAGAAAAAAAAAAAAAAAAAAAAAAAAAAAAAAAAAAAA
>NW_013569264.1:4406-4621 GCF_000499745.2 Eimeria mitis
CCTAAGAAAGACCCCTCTTAGCCTCTTGTCTTGCTGCTGCTGCTGCTGCTGCTGCTGCTGCTGTTGCTGCTGCTGCTGCTGCAGTTGCTGCTGTTGCTGCTGCTGCTGCTGCTGCAGGATGCAGCGTAGGTCTCTAGCAAAGATGAGAGACAGCTCCAGAGCCAAAGACAAAGCGATGTGGCTCACACAAGCAGCAGCAGCAGCAGCAGCAGCAG
>NW_013569264.1:4721-5260 GCF_000499745.2 Eimeria mitis
CCTGCTGCTCTTGCTGCTGCTGCTGCTGCTGCTGCTGCTGCTGTTGCTGTTGCTGCTGCTGCTGCTGCTGCTGCGCAGCCAGGGGGAGAAGAGGACGGCGCAGTGTAGTGCAGCCCTCGCCATCTCCTGGGGTCTAAGAAAGACCCCTCTTAGCCTCTTGTCTTGCTGCTGCTGCTGCTGCTGCTGCAGCTGCTGGTGCTGCTGGTGCTGCTGCTGCTGCTGCTGCTGCTGCAGGATGCAGCGTAGGTCTCTAGCAAAGATAAGAGACAGCTCCAGAGCCAAAGACAAAGCGATGTGGCTCACACAAGCAGCAGCAGCAGCAGCAGCAGCAGCAGCAGCAGGGTCTCCAACACCTGTGACGCCCTGCTGCTGCTGCTGTTGTTGCTGCTGTTGTATTGGCTGCTGCAGTACTCCGTGCTGCTGCTGCTGCTGCTGCTGCTGCTGCTGCTGCTGCTGCGGAGAGTCGCATGCAGAAGGCCCTAACAGAGCCAAATGCCAAGGGGTATATTCCTGCTGCTGCTGCTGCTGTTGCTGCTGTT
>NW_013569264.1:5360-5980 GCF_000499745.2 Eimeria mitis
AACGCCCTGCTGCTGCTGCTGCTGTTGTTGCTGCTGCTGTATTTGCTGCTGCAGTACTCCGTGCTGCTGCTGCTGCTGCTGCTGCTGCTGCTGCTGCGGAGAGTCGCAAGCAGAAGGCCCTAACAGAGCCAAATGCCAAGGGGTATATTCCTGCTGCTGCTGCTGCTGTTGCTGCTGTTGCTGCTGCTGCTGCTGCAGCTCCTGAGCTCCCCTAGTAATCAAACTATCCGCCGCGCTGCTGCTGCTGCTGCTGCTGCTGCTGCTGCTGCTGCCTGGCTCCAGCAGCCTGTAGAAAGCCGCAGGGAAGACTGCCCCCGCAGCAGAGAAGACGGCGCCATCTGCTTTGCTGCTGTCTGCTGCCGCCGGCTCAGCAGCAGCAGCAGCAGCAGCAGCAGCAGCTGGAGCAGCAGCTGGAGCAGCAGCAGCAGCAGTTGGAGCAGCAGCAGCAGCAGCTGGAGCAGCAACAGCAGCAGCGGGAGCAGCAGCAGCAGCTTCTGGAGCAGCAGCAGCAGCAGATGCTGCAGAAGGAACAGCAAGGGGCTCGTCTACGACGGCTGCTGCAGGCGCAGAACTAGCAGCAGCAGCAGCATCAGCAGCAGCATCAGTAGCAGCACCAGCAG
>NW_013569264.1:7265-7855 GCF_000499745.2 Eimeria mitis
AGTAGCCGAGGGCGACGAGCTGCTGCGCTGCCATCTGCCCAACAGGTGAAGCGTTTAGTGCTGCAGCAGCAGAACGCAGCAGCTCGCGTGGTGTTGCTGCTGCTCCTGTTGCTGTTGCTGCTGCTGCTGCTTCTGCTGCTCGTGTTGCTGCTGCTGTTGCTGCTGCTGCTGCTGCAGAAGTATCTATATGCCGCGAAATCCGCTTGCGCTGCAGTGAAATGCTGCTGCTGCTGTTGCTGTTGCTGCTGCTGCTGCTGCTGCTGCTGCCAGGCTGGGTGTCGTAGACTCCTCCATGCTCTGGTTGTTGCTGCTGCTGTAGTTGAGGGAGATGCTGCTGCAGCTGCTGCGGCCCGAGCACTAAAGGGGCAGCCTGCCACCACCGCTGCAGCTGATGAGGTTTTGCTGCTGCTGCTGCTGCTGCTGCTGCTGCTGCTGCTGCTGGGTGCCGGAATGCAGCAGCATGCGGCAAGCGGGGCTGCAGCCGCAGCTCGTGAAACAAAGGGAGCAGCACAACAGGAGAAGCAGCAGCTGCTGCTGCTGTTTCTGCTGCAGCAGACACACCACAGAAGTGGGCACGACCAAGCGCAATC
>NW_013569264.1:7955-8505 GCF_000499745.2 Eimeria mitis
TTGCTGCTGCTGCTGCTGCTGCTGCTGCTGTTTCTGGTGGTGCTGCTGCTTCTGGTGTTGCTGCTGCTGCTGTTGCTGCTGGTGATGGTGCTGCTGCTGCTGCTGCTGCATCATGAGGGCTGCTGCAGCCAGCGCCAGCGTTTGCTTCGCTGGTGCTGCTGTGCGGCGCAGCAGCAGCAGCAGAGTCAGAAGCAGCAGCAGGAGCAGCAGCAGCAGCAGGAGCAGCAGCAGCAGCTGCTGCTGCTGTTTCTGCTGCAGCAGACACACCACAGAAGTGGGCACGACCAAGCGCAATCGAGCTCCAACCAACACGAGATGTTGCTGCTGCTGCTGCTGCTGCTGCTCCTGTTGCTGCTGCTGCTGCTGCTGCTGTTTCTGCTGCTGCTGTTGCTGTTGCTGTTGCTGCTGCTGCTGCTGCTGCTGTCGCACGCGATGGCGCCGCACGGAGAAGTCCTTCGCTGAGGCCCTGCATCTCGTCGTAGCAGCAGCAGCAGTTGTTTCTCTTCTTTCTGCTGCAGCAGTTACTACTGCTGCAGTTTCCGTTGCAGCA
>NW_013569264.1:9193-9694 GCF_000499745.2 Eimeria mitis
TTGTTTCTCTTCTTTCTGCTGCAGCAGTTACTACTGCTGCAGTTTCCGTTGCAGCAGCAGCTGCTGCTGGTGTTTCTCCTGCAGCAGCAACTGCTGCTGCTGCTTCTGCTGCTCCAGCAGCAGCAGCAGCTACTGCCGCTGTCGTGCTCTTCCCTCAACTGTGTATGTACCCTGGGGGCCCCCTGGGGCCCCCAGGGGCCCCCGAGGGTATAGAAGAGGCGCAGGGGCCCCCTAGGGTTTCAGGGTTTAGGGTTTAGGGTTTAGGGTTTAGGGTCCCCCGGTGGCTATGGCACAGCAGAGCGATCGATAAATAAAGAAGAAAACAATAAATAAATTATAATAAATAAAAATAAATATATTTTAATATAAAAATTAAACAAAAAAAACAAAAAAAATGAAATACACAGGGGGCCCCTGGGGGCCCCCTAGGGGGCCCCCCTGTAGGGGGCCCCGGGGCCCCACAGGAAGATCTGCTGCTGCTGCTGCTGCTGCTGCTGCTGC
>NW_013569264.1:9935-10381 GCF_000499745.2 Eimeria mitis
GGGTGTATAAGAAGAAGACAAAGGCAGCAGGAGAAAAACAAAAATAAAAAAAACAAAAAACAAAAAAAACAAAAAAAACAGAAACAAACATATATATAAACATATATAAATAAACAAATAAATAAATAAATAAATAAAATTAAATAAACAAAAAACAAACAAACAAACAACATAAATATACAGACATCAGCAGCAAAGGAACAACCAGAAATATAAAAAAATATATAAAAAAACCTTCAACCTGCTGCTGCTGCTGCTGCTGCTGCTGCTGCTGCTGCTGTTGCTGCTGCTGCTGCTGCTGCTGCTGAGGAATTGCTGCAACAATGAGCAGGCCAGAGCATCTCCTCCCGGCGGATATGGTTAGTATCCCTCTTTCTTTTTTTCTGTTTTTTTTTTTTTTTTTTTTTTTTTTTTTTTTTTTTTTTTTTTTTTTTTTTTTTTTTTTT
>NW_013569264.1:11770-12571 GCF_000499745.2 Eimeria mitis
AAGAAAAGTGCAAAAGCAAATGGCTGAGAGAGCCCTCGAAATGTTGCTGCTGCCGGAGGATCAGGTGCTGCTGCTGCTGCTGCTGCTGCTGCTGCTGCTGCTGCTGATGCTGCTGTTGTTGCTGTTGTTGCTGTTTCTGTTGCTGTATTCCCTTTTGCTTTTTTTCGGTTTGCTGCTCCTGCATCTCTTATTGCTGCCGTTTCTTCTTTTGCTTTTTATATCCCTTCCTCCTCCTCCTACTGCTGCTGCTGCTGCTGCTGCTGCTGCTGCTGCTGCTGCTGCTGCAGAGCTGCCTGGTGTTAGACTTGGGTTTTGGTTGCGGGATGAGCGGCGCTGCTGTTTCTGAGAAGGGACACTTCGTCGTTGGCTTAGATATCTCCAGACATATGCTAGGTATCTTGCTGCTGCTGCTGCTGCTGCTGCTGCTGCTGCTGGTGATGCTGCTGTTGCTGCTGGTGATGGTGCTGCTGCTGCTCCTGGTGATGCTGCTGGTGATGGTGATGGTGATGGTGCTGCTGCTGATGGTGCTGCTGGTGATGCTGCTGGTGATGCTGGTGATGCTGCTGGTGATGCTGCTGCTGCTGGTCATGCTGCTGCTGCTGCTGATGATGATGATGATACTGCTGCTGCTGCTGCTGCTGGTGCTGCTGCTACTGCTGCTGCTGGTGCTGCTGCTACTGCTGCTGCTGCTGCTGCTGCTGCTTGTCTACAGAGGAGGCGAGGGAATTAGATAATTTGGATCAGGCGGATGGGCTTCTCGCGGACTTCGGCAAACGTAAACCCTAAACCCTAAACCCTAAA
>NW_013569265.1:397-612 GCF_000499745.2 Eimeria mitis
AAGAGAAATACAATATACAAATAAAATAATAATATAATAAACAACAATATAAAATAATATAATACAAATAATATATAATAAAAATAATAATATAATAATAAACAAAAATACAGCATGAACTGATATATGATATATAATGCAACTAACTTAAATCAATTTATAACAACAAGCTAAATAACACCAACTATATATATATATATATATATTATATAAAT
>NW_013569266.1:0-240 GCF_000499745.2 Eimeria mitis
GATGCTGGTGCTGTTGCTGCTGCTGCTGTTGCTGCTGCTAATGCTGGTGGTGTTGCTGGTGCTGTTGCTGCTGCTGCTGTTGCTGCTGCTAACGCTGGTGCTGTTGCTGCTGCTGTTGGTGCTGCTGCCAATGCTGCTGCTCCTAATGCTGCTGCTGTTGTTGTTGTTGCTGCTAATGCTGCTGCTGCTGTTGCTGCTGCTGCTGCTGCTGCTGCTGCTGCTGCTGCAGTTGCTGGAGGA
>NW_013569266.1:396-612 GCF_000499745.2 Eimeria mitis
GGTAGCGGCAACTATAGAAGGAGCAGCAGCAGAAGCACCTAGATGAGGATGTGTTTGTGCATAGTTGCTGTTGTTTCTGGTTTTGCTGTTGCTGTTGCTGCTGCTGCTGTTGCTGCTGCTGCTGCTGCTGCTGCTGTTACTGCTGCTGCTGCTGCTGCTGTTGCTGCTGCAGATGCATGAGGCTCTTGCTGCAGCAGGTAAAGTGCATGCGCTGCT
>NW_013569267.1:0-390 GCF_000499745.2 Eimeria mitis
TATTCACGGTTTAGGGTTTACAGTTTATATATGAACTTTCTAGGGTTTAGGGTTTAGGGTTTAGGGTTTAGGCCGAGCAGCTGTTTCTGTCGATGAAAGGGATTCCTAGGGTTTAGGGTTTAGGGTTTAGGTGGATTTGAGAGGCCGTTTCAGGGTTTACAGTCTACACTGTATACTCTATACCCTTTAGGGTTTCTAGGGTTTAGGGTTTAGGGTTTAGGGTTTAGGGTTTAGGGTTTAGGGTTTACCTTTCAAGCAAGTACAGTGAATATGACGAAATAAATTTTGAGGGTTTTTCGCAGAAACCACCAAAAAAGAAAAAACATTTTGCCGAGCAGAAGAAGAAAAAGAATTCAATAAAAGACGCAAACAACGAACCTGAAAACCCTA
>NW_013569268.1:0-3620 GCF_000499745.2 Eimeria mitis
AGTGCTCTCATGCTTGGAACGCTCTTTTGTCAAAAGTATACCCTGCCGTCACCTGACAGTCACACTGCACTGCCTAAGCAGAAGTTCGCGCAAGGCACCTCGCTCCTGCATGTTGCTGCTCCTACCGATGAAATGATAAAACAGTTTTCGGAAACCAAGAAACACGCTTTCTTGCAACATGTTCCGACAAGGTTAAAAGCCTAGATCAATTTGCAGTCACCCCTAATATCATAATATCACATCCTCAGGTGTTGTCTAAACGCACACTTTACGCAGCACCGGTGGACAGAGGCGAGGCCTCGCCTCGCTTCGCTTCAGTTGTGGGAAGTCAAAAGGAAATTTGGAGCTGCATCGGCTACCCGGCAACTAGTTACAAGCAATTGCCGGCTTGGTGCGTAGTATTAACGCGAAAGCACATTCACAGAGCAGGTTCCTGAATGCTGCAATGTCCTCGTTAAGCCAGGCCTGCGGCTGGATCGTTTGCATGGAACGGGGCAAACGCAGTGAGACCGAAAACTCCCAGGAAGATAAACAGAGTAAAATGCTATTGCAACGGTCGCCAGGCAAATTGTGGAACTGCCCAGGGGCGCTAGGAAGTGCGACAAAATATTCAAGTGTCATTTACACAATCCTGCTTAAACGGTTCTAAACACTGTCTCACTGTTGATTTACTTGTTTCAATACTCAGTGCATATACTACATATCAAGTGAATATTCATTGCCAAATCACTTGAAAAAGCGAAAAAGCCGATCACAGGGGGCCGGCTTAGTTTAGAGAGAGGATTGGCGGCACTCCTCGTCTTTCCAGCTGAAAGCAGTAATAAACTGGGATTATGTTTCCCTCGATGCGCTCACACTCCCTTTGTGCTTAATATATTTTAACTGTCGCCAAAAACCGCAGAACAGTCAGCCGTCGAGGTTTCCAGCACGCGAGCTCAATGCGCCCTGTGCTCAGCTGATATTATGGAGGGAATGCGAGGAATAAGTTCAGAAGCAGATATTATTCTTTTGAAATGTTCATTTGAACGGCAAATCGAAACACAAGCGGACTGAAACTTCTCCGCGCCAAGTGGACAAGTAAGTGTTCAACAGGTATCTACAGCGTTAGTGCATGCAGCTAAAGGGAACTATGTTGTGCCTGCACGTGCGGCCGCCGTGCTGCAGGAGTTGCCGCAATGTGGGCTCTAACTCAGCTCAGGCCGCCTTCTCTTTCAGGCTTTCGCGTCACCGGCGCCAGACCGCCTGGGGGCTGGAGGAGAGGTAAGGTAAGCTGCTTCCCAAGAGCGATTATCCTAAGTATTTTGACTGTACAGCAGTTCGTGACGGTCCTGAATACGATCGGAGGACCCCCCTCACACCCAACATGATACGTTAGCCAAAGATGAATCCCTTAGCAGCCTCAGTGTAGATGAATGGAGCCGCTTCGCCGCAAGGAATTACTGTGCAACGATTCCAGAAGATGAAACTGCTCATAACAGCGCCATTGTCAGAGCGATGCAGAAAAATAACGACAGCTGAATTTATACAACTCGTCGGTTCTGTTAGTGAGGAACCTCGATACATGGAATTTACTCCGTGAATCCCCTAGATTCAACTCTATGCAACAATTTAATTACTAGTGATCTGTTGAGTTTCAACTGCTCCGGTGCAGTAGCGATTGGCCAGATGTCGGCCGAGGCATACACCAGCAGGGAATGAATACGGTGCAGTGGTGTTGTATCCCTTTTCTTCTTGTTGTTTAATTCTTCAGACCATAGAAGAAGGAACAAAACATTCAACAAATTAAACATTTCAATATAAAATAATAAGAAGACGGTATGATGGCTTATGCTGCGAACGTGTGAGGTAAGCGTGCTCGTTTGTGGGGCTGACTGAGGGGTGGCTGAGTCATTAGAGGAGCTGATGCTAGGATGAGAGTTTATCTACATATTTATCAGAGTATTTCATCACAACTGATTGCGGCTTTCCCAGAGGAATCTGCAGAACCTTCGGACTCTGTCACTATCTTTGAAACAGCTGCGCCTTCTTCAGCTGTACACCCACCCCCCTTAGCTGTTCCATAGATTGCTGAGGCGGGTGCCGACCGCATTATTTGTTTATATATCCAATACCATGACTAGAACCTAACGACTAGCACGGAAGCTGTGGCTCTTCTATGGGCGCTGCTCACTGTTGACTCAGGGGGCCTACTGGCCGACGTGGGGGTTAGAAGGGGCCCCTCTGGTGTAGTTGTTGACACCTACCTTCCAAGCATACTGTGGATATACACTTTGCTAGAAAGGACATACTACAGGCTCCAGACCTCACCCTGAACAAGTCGGTTCATAGGGACGATGCAACACGACAAATCTCTACCTCTTCTAGACAATCCTGGGGCCGTTGAGGCCGCCTGCTTCGCTTCAGTTCAGCAACCATGCTGCTCAAAAGGGGGGGTTCCGGGCAGGGACCTCGACAAGGCTCGTCTTGCATACAAAACGAGAGACGTACACGCCACAAGGCAAGCGAACTTGGCTCCTGGGTGCATGTAGAGAGATAACAAGATCTCATAGTAGAATATGCATTCAGGGGGCGTGGTGTATTGACGCTTGATGGAAAGTTTTAACCACCGAGTTAAGATTTCTTTTTGGACAGCAAAAAAAAAAGAGTGCAAAAACTTTGAATTTGTTTCGCTTGTGTTGTCGTTTTCAGAGAGGCGCATAATCACCACCATCAACACAGCAACTACAATGAGTTGGCATGTGCTCATACAGAGTCTCACAAGCAAACATCTTCGGACTATTTGAAAGCAATAGTATTTGGGGGTCTCGATGGTGCGTGTATGCAACGGCTGCTCCCCCTACACCCTACACCCCTAAACTATAAACCATAAATCCTGGAACATATGGCTTGTTTCAGAGTTGAATTAGAGATGTTTTGAGTGTATTTTTATTGCAGGTATTGTTACTATTTTTGCTATTGTTGCGGGGTGCGTCGGCGCCAACTTGCATCCTTCAAAGGTTGTCATCATCGGAGTGGGAAACCTCTTAGCCGATGCAATCAGCATGGGATTCGGCGAGTTCGTCAGCTCTGCTGCAGAAGAAGATTTTGTGAAAAGTGAGAGAGAAAGAGAAGAATGGTAAGGCCAAGACCCTGCACTGTATAGACACCCGCAGGAATTTCTTGCTGCCATCACACTTCAATTCAATGCTAACGCGTTTAGAGCACCCTCTTATAGGGATATATATTCTGCATATATGATCTACATGCCATGCGCATATATATATATATATATATATATATATATATATTATGGGTTTATATATATCATATTTATTCTATAAACTGTTTATATGTATATATATGATCTATATTGTATATAACATGTATATAACACATGTATACGTAGGTTCTTTCTGAAGCAGTAACCAAATAACCTACGTTATACTAACAAAGCATGCATCCACCGCTGTGGAAACTGTAATTTTGTAGATTTGCACGCCTCAGTCGCACTCACTAAGCTGCAGTAGCTTTCCTAGTTTGCTATCTATGCTGCATTCTCTCCCCGACTTTGGGCTCTACCGCATAACATGCTTCTGCGATCACCGTAAAATTTCATCTGCATGTTTGTGTGTTATTAGTGA
>NW_013569268.1:3720-4858 GCF_000499745.2 Eimeria mitis
ATTTTTTGTTTACACGCTAACACTCGCCCAGCAGCAACGTGTTTATTCTGCTGTAGGGAGATAGAGAACTGCCCCAATGAGGAGAAACAGGAAATGGTAGAAATATATAGAGATCGTTACGGTTTCACAGAAGAAGATGCAGACTGTCTCGTCAACATAACCTTCAAATACCGCGAGTTCTTTGTACAGCATATGATGGTTGAAGAGCTGGGTCTGATGGCTACGGAGGGCCCTAGCCCCATAAGAAGAGGTAATGCAACGAAACTCAGACAACACAGTGTAGTGTAGCCGTTTCAGGGCTCTTGACGTTTGCTTTCTTAGTCGTTATGGCTGCTCTGCAAATGTAATTCATGTTTTTTAGGAGAAGGGAGAGCTTGTTGCATCTTCTCACTACTCTAGAAGCAGTGTTAGTGCGTTAGTATTTTTCGTAGCTTGCTGGGTGCCTGGCTGACGGTGGTATCCTATTTGTTAGATGTAAGGATGATATTAGCTTGGCGGTGTTGAAAGTGGCTTTTGGGAGTGGTGATGTGTTCTGGCTTTTTGCTGCTGAATAACATGATTTAAACTTGACGAAATAAACCCAATTTGAACTAAGCACGTGTGCAACATACAACGTGCGCGGTGAGAGCACGGTTCCTGTGGTTGTTATTTCTCTGCTTTGCAGGGGTGGTGATGTTCGCATCCTTCTCTATTTTCGGGTTGCTGCCTCTTGCTGGATTTGTTGCCTGGCTGACGTTGTCAGGCATCGGCACAGACGGCCACTTGGCGTTCGCCATGGCCTGCGTAATCTCAGGAATTGCGTTGTTCATCTTGGGGTTCTTCAAGGTAGGATGAGGCGCCTACAAACAATGCAATCTGTCTGCTTTCCCTTCCCACTCATGCATGTATATGTCTGAATATATGTACATATGCATATACATACATATACGTATGTAGATGTAACATACACGCTCGTGTAAATATATAGCCGTAAAGGTAATAAATATAATGACAGAGCAGCAAACGCTCGCGTTCTATGTACAACCCGGCTCGTCCAGCAATAACTTGTGCTCTATGCACCTCTCCACCGTATGCGTATATATATATATATATATATATATATATATATATATATATATATATATATATATATATATAT
>NW_013569268.1:4870-7442 GCF_000499745.2 Eimeria mitis
AAACGCTATTTTCGTGCGTCTGCGCCGACTGCGTTTCGTTAACGTTCGTTCACAACGCCAGACGATGAGGATCAGGTTCCGGCAGTGTATGTTTTCGAGCCGATTGCTGCAGTGTTCGGCCTTTGTTGTTTTGCCTTTGCAGGGTCGTTTCGTTAACCAGAGTCCGCTGAAATCAGGGCTTTTAATGACAATAAACGGAACGTGTGCAGGAGCTGTTGCATACGCAGTTGGAGCAGCTCTAGAGGTAAGCCAACACGTTCGATACCGCGATACGAGAATATTATGTTGATTGCGCTGAAGCACAGCACATGCTGTAGAATTTCATCGTGCGTGATATGTTTGCATCTTCATTTTCGTTTGCGCCGTTTGCGCCTTGTTGATACCGCCTGCTGCCTTCTGTGGCGTGTATTGAGTCAAATGAAAGTTGCTTTGTTTATGTTTGCGCGTAGGATGTTGTTGGCACCTTGTAACACAGTGAATGCTCCCCATCACCGTCTACCGACAGAAACAGGTGTCTACGACAGCACCCGTTTAGACGGGAACTGGTGCTTACAATATAATAATCAGCTTAGACAGAACTGCATTTAATTCACATCGCTTGCTGTCCCGTAGAAGTACACTAGTGACTGCTTTGCGGGTTTCCATCGGCTATCTGGTAAGAGGCCGTTTCATCGGCAGTGACGGAAGGGGAGGCTTTTTCGCAGTCTATGGCTGCGACCACGCCACCAGAGACAGACGCCGCCTTAATGCTGCTGCGCAGCTATGCAGCAGCATACATTCTACAGCAGTTTGCACTCTACAGCAGCACAGAAGCTGCATGCACGCACAAAAGCAACTTGGCGCGCGGGACTCAACCGGGTTCCCCTTTATCCTTTAATGCTGGCCGCCACCCCTCCTTATGTTGGCGAAAGCTATTGCTGGGCGGCATTTTGCTTAAAACTACAAAGGAACCTCTACTCTAGTTTCTTTCATTCAGGAGGTGTTCTCCTTGATATTTTCTAGCTGTCCATATATTTTAGAATTTCACATTGTTCACACCATGCGAATGCACATCTGTCTCGATTTAGAAGAAAGGAAAAAACAAATTTCCCAGTCGAACAGCACTGCAGCAGTGTGCAGCGTCTTCAAACATAAATAATAACTGAGCTGAGAGTCTGCTGTTGAGGGCTCTGGATACTCGCGAGGGGTTTATTATTGTGCAAGCATCATCATCATATGCGCTTCGTGGCTGCATCATCAGAGGGGAGAATACGCTAAAGGCGAACAAATGGTGGTGTCTGGTGCTGAATGCCTAGGAGGAACCCCCCGCGAAACTCATCTCTATTTCAGGAATCTGAAACACTGCATGTGTAGCACGCGCGCCAGTTAGTGCTGGCACTGCGAAAGCTGAATATTTGAAGCGAAACCCTCGGTGCAGCTCTCAGTGGCGTGGCCGACATATTAAATCGCTTTCGAAGGAGAGCAAGAGCATCTCTCAAACTCTCTCAAACTCAACGCCTCACAGATCCCCTAAAAGCCACACACACAAAACTACAGCTCAACTCTGCATAGTAAAGGGAAAGCGGCAGCACGAGCAGAATGTGTGCCGTGCTGCGTCCGTTGCTTTGTGTGCTGATGAACCCCCATGTTAGGTGCTTACTGTCGTCTGAGTTCTTGCTGCCGAAGGACAGCTGCTGTGTTTGCTGCTGCCTTGGCTGAAGATCTAAGCTCCTATCACGGAGGCGCGGCTGCTGTAGCGCCAATTCCATTTCTGAAATGGCAGCTCCGCCTTCTGCAGGGAAGGAGGTCATGAAGGGTAGCCTCTGCTTCTTGTACTCGAGCATGAGGCTCTTGACAGTAGCCGAGGGTTCTTTTGAACGCGCGAGATGTTCGCGAAATAGTGTCGGCATCAGTGACAAGAAGGACATCCGGCGCCACGGCACGAAGGGGTGGCTTGGGAACGCCAATGTTGACATGTAGTCCTCTGCAACTGGCCTCACCCAGTCGCGGACCTGCGTTCATCACCACACAATAAGCCATCAAAACATCTCAACCTTCGAGAACAAAACAGCAGGCCGGCATCTGGATGATTGACCGCACACCGCAGGTACTTGGTGACAGCCGCACGAGTGAATACAACGACAGAGGTATTTGGGTTGTTGCGTGAAGGAGGAAAATATCAACACTCGGGGGCAAATGAAAACTAAACTATTTAGTATCTGAAACAACCGGACTTTGGGTATCAGAGGTGTTAATACGAGGAAGCAAGCGGCCATTCCGAGCAAAGCGGCACCGAAATTCCTCATGTTGGGAGACCGCTTCATTGAATCCCAATGCAGGTCAAAGCGGTGCCATGCTGAAACAACGAAGACACAACAGGAAAAAAAAGCGGCGTTGGGATTGCGTGAAAAGCTTACACCACCCCGGCAATAACCACAAGAAAGTTTTTGCAACGGGTACCCTCAGAAGCAAACGTTTCATGCAAAGCAATCTGCTGCAGCAAGGGAAGAGCTGTGATTATCTGTGCATTGTTCCTTACCATCAGATATTGTTACAAGCATGACGAAAGGTACCAAATGCTTGATGCACACAC
>NW_013569268.1:7638-8392 GCF_000499745.2 Eimeria mitis
ACAAAACACAGCGCCGCATTTGATATTGATTGATTCATCATTACTAAGAAAGTATAAAGTCTGTCAGAAATCAATTCAAACATATTTTGAACTAATCAAGCGTGAGAGCCAGCGCGAATCTGAAGTACGCACGACGATGTGCTACGTCGTCTACATCTCAGAGCAGAACAGCAAAAACAGAAACAAGTACCACTAAGGTTAAATAATTAAAAAAGAAAGCCATACCTTGAATGTCTTGGCCTGTGCTTCCGGGTCCCTTACGAATGCGGCTACGCCAACAGCAATCAAAGCATTGACGAAAACCATCACCCAGATAGGCAGAAATATGCTGTCTTGGCTACAGAATACTGTAATAATGTAGCAAGCCCCAACGATGAAACACAGTCCACCGAAAAGGATACATGCTGCAGAAAAGAAAAAAATCACAACAATACTACTCCCTGCCCCTTGAAGCATCGATCAAGGCTGAGAGAGGTCAGCGCATTGTGCCTCCAATAGTTTCAACGGCACAGCAGCAAACCATGAACTATCTGGACGGACTGGGGCGGAGCAACGCGGTAACACACAGTAAGCTTTCCGGTTGTTTCCCTCGCGACTCTATAGTTTAACTTATAGCGTCGCCTTTGATGAAATTATGTTCTAAATGTGAGTTGTCGTAGAAACGTACCTTTAAGACCAACAATAGCTGCCTGTCGCTCAAAACCCATCACCCATCCAACGTAAAACGTCGTGCAGAAAACAGACATCGGAACCA
>NW_013569268.1:8492-8829 GCF_000499745.2 Eimeria mitis
CAAATTCACAACAATACTACTCCCTGCCCTTTGAAGCCTCGATCAAGGCTGAGAGAGGTCAGCACACTATGCCTCCAGTAGTTTCACCGACACAGCAGCAATTCAGGAACTATCTGAACGGACTGGGGCGGAGCAACGCGGTAACACACAGTAAGGTTTCCGGCTGTTTCCCTCGCGACTCTATAGTTTAACTTATAGCGTCGCCTTTGATGGAATTATGTTCTAAATGTGAGCTGTCATAGAAACGTACCTTTAAGACCAACAATCGCTGCCTGTCGCTCAAAACCCATCACCCATCCAACGTAAAACGTCGTGCAGAAAACAGACATCGGAACCA
>NW_013569268.1:8929-8998 GCF_000499745.2 Eimeria mitis
TGCACTACTTCTTCGAGCGTGTATTCGTTCAAAAAGCTGCAAATTGCGCTGAGCATGCAGGGATGTCAG
>NW_013569268.1:9098-9779 GCF_000499745.2 Eimeria mitis
GCAGCCACTCAACGATGTAGCACATGTATTGGAGTCTCTGCATACATGACAAAGGAACAGGGGGGGGGGGAAACAAATACCAACACCACAACAGAAGCAACAACAACTGCTGCTGCTGTTGCTGTATTGCCGTGTATTGCCGTAAGAAGGTGCACTACTTCTTCGAGCGTGTATTCGTTCAAAAAGCTGCAAATTGCGCTGAGCATGCAGGGATGTCAGCCCCATTCAACTATTTCATGCAGCCACGCAGCATGCATGCATGCAGTAGTAAGTTGTGGTGCTGTTGCTTTCTCACTCAATGCATGTGTCATACACTACTTCTTATATTTCAGCTCGCACTTCCATGCTGTTACTAAACTAGAAAGCGGTGCTAGTAAACTCTGAATTGTGTTATTCTATGGATGCAACGATACAATGCCTTACAACTTCTTGGTTGTTTGCACAAAAAGGAAGAGATATGCAGTAGCATAAGATCACGATTACGGTGCTCGTAACCCTCCTCCAGCAATTGTTGATGAGGCGTGATTCCTGCAGAAACCCAAAAAGCAACAGCCAATAAAACCACAACCCTTTAAGAAAAAGTATATGAAACAAGACGAAAACATGAAATTAAAATACCATCTGATCGGTATTTTATTTCCAGCTACTAGCAGTACAAATAGTATATTCAAATGGTGCAGT
>NW_013569268.1:9879-10788 GCF_000499745.2 Eimeria mitis
CGATCACGATTACGGTGCTCGTGACCCTCCTCCAGCAATTGTTGATGAGGCGTGATTCCTGCAGAAACAGAAACAGCCACAGCCAACAAAACCACTACCCTTTAAGAAAAAGTATATGAAACAAGACGAAAACATGAAATAAAAATACCATCTGATCGGTATTTTATTTCCAGCTACTAGCAGTACAAATAGTATATTCAAATGGTGCAGTTCAACTCAACAAGCCAGCAGTAAACATACAAGGAAAGCGTTGAAAACGGAGTGAACTGCGATAGCCGCAACTTGCGTGTTGATGAGGAAAACACCTCCATAGAAAAAGAGGCCAAAGAGCTGCAGAAAACACACAAAGAGTCACGTGAAACCCAAAACATTCGTCACGAGCTCTCACGATCGTAGCAGCGAAAACACTCAAAAAGCAACAGAGATGCTGTTGCTTTACGCAACAGCACGGAGATTTCTGCACCAAATAAACCAGCGATACCAACAGAAACAGCAACAGCAGCAGCAGCAGCAGCAGCAGCAGCAGCAGCAGCAGTAGCAGCAGCAGTAGCAGGCATACAATGCGCAGCTACACATGGGTCAGGTATAGGGCAGATGAGAACATGAATTGCAGAAACATGAAACGCTCAACACCTACATAAGGAGAAGAAACTTTTTCAAAGGCAGCGGGAAAAACAACAAAGTAGGCGGGGGCGGTGCCTGTCTTTCGTATGATTTCAGAAAGAGGAATATCCGTGACAGCCTGAGAAAGTATATAAGAAATACAGCATCAATAAGCGAAACAAAACCACACATATTGTGCTGAGGAGGAGAAGGAAAGCATTGTGGGGGTTGTATGAACTCGAAGGGAAAAGAAAAGGAGAGAGAGAGAGAGAGAGAGAGAGAGAGAGAGAGAGAGAGAGAGAGAGA
>NW_013569268.1:10871-11487 GCF_000499745.2 Eimeria mitis
AGCAGTGAATTTGTGTATTTATTATATTATATTATATTTTATTATATCTGTTTATATATACTTGTAAATTCCCGACGATTGAAAGCAAAGAAATAAATGGCACCAACGCCATAATAAACTCCACTATGCAGGTGAATACGCCACTGGGGTATGTATTAAAGCCGATCCTGCGTATATATATATTAAAAACAAATGAATCGATAAAAAATATATTATATATATATATAATATTATATTATTCAAATACAGATAAATATATAAAATATTATATATATAATATATAATATTCAAATACAAAGAAATATTCAAAATATTATATATATAATATATAATATTCAAATACAGAGAAATATATAAAATATTATATATATAATATATAATATTCAAATACAGATAAATATATAAAATATTATATATATAATATATAATATTGAAATACAGAGAAATATTCAAAATATTATATATATAATATATAATATTGAAATACAGAGAAATATTCAAATACAGCAGATTCAATTGCTTATCCATCATATACACAAACCATCGTGCAGAAAAAACACTGAAAATTTCGTGGTCGGTCGAGCTTCCTCCGTATATATATATATATATATATATA